>NC_050577.1:46053982-46348982 GCF_011100635.1 Trichosurus vulpecula | reverse complement strand
AATATAATATGATAGAAAGAGCACTGGATATAGAGACAGAAGTCCTGGGTTCAAATCTCTGTCCTTTGCCTGAGTAACCATGACTTTAAGCAAATCACTCACCCCTTCTGGACTTCTATTTCTTTATCCATGAAATGATCAGATTGAGTTAGATTATTCCTAAATTCTTTTCTAATTCTAAATCCTATTGATCAAAGCCTTGCTATAACTACTATTTTCAGTGTCCATGTCTTGAAATTCTTTACAATTGGACCTTTTGTTGTTGTTCAGTCGTGTCCAACTCTTCATGACCCCAGTGGGGTTTTCTTGGCAAAGATACTTGCCATTTCCTTCTCCCGCTCATTTTTACAGATGAGGAAACTGAGGCAAACAGGGATAAGGATCTGATAAGTAAGTATCTGAGGCCAGATTTGAATTCAGAAAGAACAGTCTTCCTGACTCCAGGCCTGGTACATTATGGTGCCACCTAGCTTCCCCACAGCTGGGCCTACAGTATATCAAAGTCTTGATATTTCAATAGCCTAAATTCCCTGAATCAATGAATGAATGAAGGATCAATTAATTAATTAATTTTAAAAGCATTTGTATTCCAGACATCCTGATAAAGGTTAGAGTTACAAATAAAAAAAAAATTTACATCATACTGGGAAGGCAATGCATTTAATGAAGTTGTGGCCAAAGAAGGGAATTTGGTCTGGAGTCACAAGGAATGGTGAGTTGGTCCACAGAGCAGACAATTGACATGCCCATTTCAGAAGCAATGGTGATGTTGATTTTATTACTATGCCCGGAGGAAGGGGAGGGGACCTAAGTCAAGATGAGATTCAAGAAAGGATCTACTCAGCAATGAATTCTGATGTATGAGCAAATAGGCTTCTGGGATCATTTCTAAATGCTGCACTAGCTTCTAGTTTGTTCTAATGCAGGCTTTTTAAGTGCATCATAGGACACAGCATTCATTCATTGATTTTTATAGAAAATGTCTATTTCAAGTGCAGCAGTATTTGACTGGCAAGCTCCTAAAACTCTTTGCATGCAGACTTAGAGCTTGTCAGAAATGTTTAGTGAATTCCTGGGCCACAGTTAGGCTAGACTACAATCCTTTGGGGGATGCCTGTCAACTTCATACAGCTGTATCCTGAGATGCTTTGGCTCTCATCAAATAGAGTGTGCGAGGAAAGCTGGAGATTGTGTTTTGACTAAGAGCTAATAGGAAGAAAGCCCCTGGAAGCCTTTGGAAGGGCTCACTGCATCACTGCTTTCATTCGACATTTCTGCTTTATTTCATGTATTTATTTTAAAATCGGTGTTTTAGAGTAAACCCAACAGAATTCCTAGTGATTAGAAGCAAAGAAGTGCTGAAGGAGCCATCTGGGTCCACCCAGCACCTGGGAAAACCTGCCCTTTGGGGGGAAGCTGTCTAGCCAGTTAATTATGCCATAGGGACCCACCAAGCACAGATCCTACAGGGTGGGAGTCTTGGATCCTTCTAGCTCCCTAATTGGAGATTATTCAGTAAAGAGACAAAGAAAGAAGCCTTTCCTGATTCCTTCAGCTATTTCATCTTGTAAGTACCTAGTTATTTATGTGGTGCCTACTCTCATTAGATTGTAAGCTCTTTTAGGGAAGGGGTGGTTTTTGCCTCTCTTTGTATCCCTAGCACTTGGCACAGTGCCTGGCACTTAGCAAGTGCTAAATAAATGCTTGTTGACTGACTGACTGGGTGTCAGCTGAAATAAACTATAAGAGAGAAATGTGGCCTGCCAGAGCATACCAGCTGTATCAACTAGGATAGGAAAACATGATATAGTTAGAAGGAATACTGGCTCCAGAGTCAGAAGTTTTGAGTTGCAAGCTTGCCACTTGATGCTTGCTGCCTATATGAACTTGAATGAATGAGTGAATGAATATATATATATATATATATATATATATATATATATTAAGCCCTTTCTACATTCCAAGTACTGTACTAAGTAGTAGAGATTAAAAATAGAAAATCAAGGCAGTCCCTGCTCTCAAGAACCTTCCTTTTTAACATGGGGAGACAAGAAATATAGGAGGATTTAACTGTAAGCCAGATGGAAAGGTCCCATGTTCCTTAGAGTGCAATGGGAAAGCAGATGGCAATGCATTTTTTAAAATGTCATTCCACTGATAAAATTCGAATTGTTTTGGGTGTTGAGCCATTTGCTAGTGCCAAGGTCTTTGGTGGTAATAATTTTCTTTTCTGGGTTTTTAGTAGCTGTGGCTACTGAAGAGGTGAGGGCCGCAACACCAGCAGGTGCTTGGCCACATCTCCACAAGGGTTGCTCCCTTAGGCAAAGGCTGTGGGGACCAGGCTAGAAGCCAGAATGGTAATCTAGGGGATGCTGCTATTCCTGGAGATCTTGGGTTAAGCATCTTAGACCATCTCCACTTGGTCATGGTGGTGATTTGACATGGCTGGCACATGCCACCTCTTATCTCTCCCTCAGGATTCCCTGCTACTTCAGCTAGGCTGGTTTACCTGCCCAATGATGGCAGGTGGTCAGCAGCTGATGTTGGCGTGAGTTACTTAACCTAACTGGTAAGCTTCTGTTTTCTCATATGTCAAAGAAGAGGGTTGGAATAGCTCTCCTCAGAGGTCCCTTCCAGCTCTAAAGCAATGATTTTAATGAACCCATAAACCATCTCTATCACTTGAGGGATCTTGAACAGCAGTGCCGCATAAGTCCTAAGCCACACATCCCTCACTGCAGATATTCAGAAGACTTAGTTAGGCATGTATTAGGGCTGCCTAATCTGGTCTAGTTTGTTTAGGATTTATACTATTCTACATCATTGTACAACAGAAAGAACACTGAATTTGGACTCAGAGGACCTGAATTCAAATCTTCCAAGCCAGCAGAAGAATCATATCCCCTGCTTGTATTATCAGCTACTAGACTTTTCAACTTCCTCTCGGTATTGAGTGTGTCAGTGTCTAAGGATCAAAAATAGTACATGATTTCTAGAAAGTCTCACAAGTACTAGGCTTTGGTTTCTTTTTCCTTGCTGTTTTGTGGTTCATTGTGATAGAGGGCTTGAAAACGCACCTTTCCCTGACATCTAGAAGGGGAATTCGGTATTTTTTTGATTTAAAGTTAAAGTTTTAACTGGTTCAATCAGTACAAGGTTTGATTCTTCCACAGCACAGCAAAATGAACATGAGCACAGAGAACCTTGCCTTTTCTGGGGCAAGTTCAATTTGCCAGTATCATTTCTGCCTCCACAGAAAGTAGATGTAAGCTATCGAAATCATTGTTCTTATGAGACTCGTCCTGCATAGTAATATACAGCTTAAAAAGCATTTTAATTTCGCCAACGCACAGCTAAGATCCCATAATTACTCTGCTCCAAAATCTATGGTGGTTTCCCGTTACATGCAGAATAAAATGTAAAGCAGTTATTCTGACATTCAAGGCTTTACACAATCTGGCTTCAAACCACTTCTCCAGCCTCATTATTTCCATTTCTGTTATTCTAGGTTAGAGTTAAAACTAGACTACTCAACACCGCCTGTTCTCACCTTGCCTTCTCCTATCGTTATCTAGCACATGGGGCTGACGTAAATGCTTAGAATGGGCTTTCTTATTTACAATTGGCAAAATCTCTCCCTTCAAGAAATCATTTCATAGTCTCCTCTTCCCTAAAGATTTCTTAGTCCCCCCAGCTGGAGGTGAATCTTCTCTCTTCAGATTTCTCTGGTACTTTGGATTTCTCCCTTGCACTTTGGACATTTTGCCTTTTCACTTGAAATTCAGCAGAAGGCCAGACCTCTCATTGGGTTATAAACATTTGTGCTGAGCACAATGACTTGTATATAGCACCTGCTAGTAAATTCTTGGCGCTGAATTAAATTACATCATTAGGTCATTACAATGTGAAGTATAAGCTCCTTGGGGGCAAGGATTATTTTTAATTTTGTCTTTGTATCTCTAACCCTTAAAACAGTGTAGGTAGTTCATAAATGCTTACTAAATCATGTGAATTATGGCAGATGGCAGTAAGCAGTGCATCCTCATTGTACAGGTGAAGAAAGTGAGACCAAAGACCTTAATTACCAAATAAATGGTGGTAGTTGTTGCTGTTCATATTTCATTTTCCAAGAGGACCAATGGCATCATGAGCATGATGTCTTGACTTGCCCATAAGTTGAATGAATTAAAAGAAGGGCACAAACCAGGTCTTCCAAGTCCCACATACAGCGCTTTCTACTCTCCCATGATATATCTCTGTCAGTTACAAACTCCAGTGATTACATCACTTAAATACAAGAGAGTATTTCTATTATTGAATGAGTGCCACTTATTTCTAAATCTTGTTTTCTCCTCTGTTTTCTTTAGACTCCTAAGGACCCAATCCCTAGAATGGTACTACAATAACGTGAAAAGCCGCTTCAAACGTTTTGGCAGTGCCAAGGTCCTGAAGAACTTGTACAAAAAGCACAGACTGGAGAGTGGAGCTTGCTTCGACATAATAGGTATTGGGCCCTGCTCCAGGGACTATTAATAGTCTGATGAAGGGCAAATGACATCATTGTGAATGAGTTTAAGGTATAAGTGATGTGGGCCTAGGGATGAGTTAAGCAGAAGGTATGCAAGCAGTGGAAATACATTTGGACATCCCTGCTTGACTAAAAGGTTAAAAATGCAGAATCAGGGAGAGGTAAGGGTAGTGGACAGGAGTCCTCAATCTAGCTATAAGTTGAATTTTCATAGTATTCCCTTTGAGATATCATTAAGTTTTAGAATTATAGAGTCTTGGAGTTAGAAGGGGCTTCATCTAGTTCAACTTGAACCTGAGCCAAAAAAAAAAACCTCATCTATATTGCCACCAATGGATGGTTGTATAGCAATTACTCAAAGTCCTCCAGTGATGAGAAACTCACTACCTCTCAATGCTTTTGGACAACTCTCTTTGTTAGGAAGTTTTTCCATTAATCCAAAATCTACTTCTCTAAGACTCATTTGGTCTTGATTCGGTTCTCTGAGGCCAAGAAGAACAAATCTATTCTTCCACCCAATAGCCCTTCAAATACTGAAGACAGCTGTCATTTCTCCCATCACTCACATACACATAACCAGTACCACCACCAAGATCACCACCACATTCTAAATCTTCTCTTTTCCAGGCTAAATATCACGAATTTTGTCAACTGATCTTCATATAGCCTTATCTCTAGTCTTCTAGTCCCCCTCTTTTGGACATAGTCTATTTTGTCCACATCTTTCCTAAAATATGGCACACAGGACTGGACTCCATATGTCATTAGAGTAGAGCAGATAGCATTTATATAGTGTTTTGAGGTTTACAACATTGGACCATCACCAACCTGGTTCTTAATACTGTGCCTTGATGAATATAGCCTAAAACCACATTAGCTGGTTAGGGCATTACATCACATGTTAAACCTGCAAATTTTATGGGTAAAGAAAGAAACCAATTCAACAAAGGGTCAAAACTGAGTCTCCTATGATAAACCAGATTTGGGTTAGAATGGAACTTGAAAGTCCTTTATACTTCTAGCCTACAAGCCTGGTCAAACTCTCCTAGTCACTCACCTGTTATGCTTAGATACAGATAATCGGGGGAGAGTGTACTTACTCTAATATTTTAGGTTCAAGTCCTATATCTCCCACTTTCTATTTATTTGACATTGAGTCTCTTAACTTCGTTTAACCCTCGGTTTCGCTATCTGAAAAATGAAAGAGTTGGACTAACTAGATGATCTCTAACATTCTTTCTGGCTGTAAGTCAACGATTCCATCATGTTATGACCTTTTGATTTAGTCTTTTCTATATAGTTAACCCAACTCATTAATCCAAAGGACTTTAGTATTTAGTATTAAGGAACTCTTATGAACCCTATCCAATCAACAAATATTTCTTGGGCATGACCATGAAGAAGATGCTTCATATTTTTAGTATTTAGTATTTTAGTACTGTATAAATTAATAAATTTTTGCTAGTTGATAAAATTAATTTTTGTACTCTTGCCATGGCAACAAGCACACCTCAATAATGGTTCTTTTCTAAATTCAAATGTGGGTTTATGTCTTCCTGCACATTGTGGGCAGGATAGATTCCATTTTAATTCCAGATCCTGTAGGATGTTGTTAATTATCTCCTGAGGTCAATCGCAGCATCATTTTCTATGAGGACTTATCTGACCTCCTCAGCTGCTATTAGCTCCTCCTGCAAAATGGCCTTCTATTTATTTTAAATAGTTTTATATGTACTTGTATGTGCACATGTCATCCCTTGCAATAGAATGTAGTAAGCACCTCAAGGACAGGAATTATTTCTTTTTTATCTTTGCATCCCCAGGACCTAACACAGTCACTGGCCCATTGTAGAAGCTTAAAAAGAGCTTGTTGATTGATTGTTCACTTTGCTGGTTAAGGGGACAGGCCTTCCCTATTGAGTATCAATGGATCCAGACTTGACCTAGATGGGGACAACACTTATCAGTTTTCACCAATTAGGTTTTAAGGGAGAATTTTACTGTGTAGTATTTACGTACTTATGACAAACAGGTTAATTGGAGTTAGAAATTGTTTGCTTTGGTCTGATAGTTGTTGTTCAGTTAGTTCAGTTGTCTCTGACTCTTTGTGACCCCATTTGGAGTTATCTTGTCAAAGATACTGGAGTAGTTTTCCCATTTCCTTCTCCAGCTCATTTTACAGATGAGGAAACTGAGGCAAATAGGGTGAAGTAACTTGCCCAGGGTCACCCACCCAGTAAGTGTTTGAGATCAGATTTGAACTCAGGAGGTTGAGTCTTCCTGGAATCAGGATGATCTCTATCCATTGCAACACCTGGCTGCCCCTGCCTGACATAGTGTTTATATAGGGCTTTAAGAGTTGCAAAGTGTTGTATATGCATTTTCTAATTTGATCCTTGCAAAAACCCTTAGAGATATGTGGATTATTATCCCCATTTTACAGATGAGGAAACAGAGTCCAAGAGCAGTGAAGGGACTTGTCTGGATTTGAACTCAGGCCTCTCTTGACTCCAGGTCCACCTCTCTATCCCCTGTGCTACCTACGTTATGGAAACTAAGGGAAAACATGTCAGAGCAGTGAGAACAGGATAATGAACGCAAAGAATGTTGGTTCAGTCCGGAGCCATACTGTCTTCACCACTCTGCTGGCACCAGGGAATTGTTTGATTAGCAAATGATGCTGAAGAAGAAATATCATCCATCTCATTTTCAGCCTTTTTACTGTCATCATCTCACATTGTTGGGGTTTTCAACACTCCCTTCAGTTTTGTCTCATCTAAAAATAAGATACCCATTTAGACAAGGGAGGAATAGGAAGGAACTTTTTAACTCATATGGACTTTCGGACGGGTTGGCACAGATATAGGCTCACAAGCTACATGGGAATCTTGTAGCCAAGAGAGAAAAATATCCCTGCTTTTTTATCTTCTTCCTTTCTGATTTTCCTAAAATGTTCTTTAAGAACAGGAACTAAGAGAATAGGATCCTAGACACTGAGTACTTGGAACTCCAAGAGACCTTCATGATTAGCTGGTCCAAAGCCCTTGTTCTATTTACCTTGATGTCCAGAGTCACTAAATGTTTGGTCCAAAATCACCAGTGTTCATGCCCTCAGATTTCAAATCCAAGGTTCTTTCCACTGAACCATATTGCCTCGGTTTCTAAGCACTGTTAAGGGGGACACCAGAGCTGCCATTTCATTAGAATAGGGAAGTGCCAGAGAAGAAACCCTCTCCACCAAATGCAAATTGGCTGCCGCCCTTCAACATGGAGCCTTAGCAAGTTGCCCTGGGAACTGAGATGTGATAGGATTTGGCCCTGGTCATATTTGATGTGACTCATACCTGACTCAGAGGCCTGCCTTCTACCCACATTGCTGCCTCTGGGCAATGCCATCCCCTTTGAAACTAAACTCTATTTCTGTTCCTATGAGGATAACCAAGGTATCTGTAACTCAGGCGTTGGCTAATTATAAATGGGACTATTAGGTAATGTGACCAATTCTACAAGCTACACACAATTAGTCTCCTTGCTTTATATTCCTCCTCTGCTTCTCATTACACTGTGTACATCATGCACTTTCCTACTCTGCTTTGTACTCTGTGTGTGTATTTGTACCTGTGTCTTATCACCCCATCTATTTCCCTCCTCCATCCTTCTCCTTCTCGCCGTGCCTCTCCCCCTGTCTCCCTCCCTTTCTCCTCTCGTCACTCTTTCCCTCTCTCTCATTGTGCCAGGGGCAGAAGCTACTAGGACAAAATGAAGGCAGTCCCTGACATCAAGAAGTTTGTATCCTATCAAAACTCAGAGGGAAATAAGGAAGAGAGGCAGATGACACATTAAGATGTTTTTAAGGCCTATCACCTGATTTCAATTGGGCAAAATGCAATCTTATTCAGGACAAAGGGTTTAATGTTCAACTTCTTGGCCCTTTCAGATTCTTCTTTTTTGTGTTAATATAGGGCATCCCAAAAATCTTAGAGCAAGTAAATAAGCCATAAGCTATTAAGGCTTAATATTTTACTGATTTTCCTGAAATGTGCCTTAAGAACAGAAGCTAAGGAGGAAATAGGACCATGGACCATTAGGACTTAGAGCTGGACTTTCAAGATTATCCAGTCCAACCCCCTCATTTTCCCTGAGGTCCAGAGGTATTAAGCCGCTATAGTAATGTCATTGACAAAAGCTCCCAACTTAAAACCAAAAAATAATTTAAGGATAATCTGGTTCAGACAGATCTGCTAGCTATTCTTTGTATTCAAACAACCATTAAAATAAAATCTTCCTTGCATGCCATGTCTATACAGTTGTTGTTCAGTCATTTCAGTCATGTGCAACTTTTCGTGACCCCATTTGGGATTTTCTTGGCAGAGATACTGGAGTGGTTTGTCATTTCCTTCTCCAGCTCATTTTACAGATTAGAAAATTGGGGGTTTAGTGACTTGCCCAGGGTCGCACAGCTAGTAAGTGTCTGAGTTTTCTATCCACTGAACTATCTAGCTATCCATGTCTATACAGACCTAATGGTAATGAAATGGCTTCCCTAAATCAATGCATAAAACAATTTTCTTTCTCAAAAAGAAATCAAATACTACGATTCACCTTTCTCCTCTATTTCTATATTTTCCCTTAGAGCCTCTAGGCTGGATGTGTTCAGGGTGAGGAGAAACTCTTGACCCTGCATAAGGAATGTTTGGGCTCTCTTAGTCTATGAAGAACAGGAGAAAGAGCTCGGGGTGGCATGGCATTGATCAGCATGGAAGAAGACAGTGCAAACTTAATGAGCCAAATCCAGTCACATTACAGTAGCACACAGTGCTTTTTAAAAATCAGTTAACGTGGCTGGCTTGATGGGTGGTAACTACTGATGGTTGTGTAGAGAATGGTGTTTTTCAAATTGTGTCCCAGAAAATTCTTTGGATTCTATGAAATTATCCATGAAAAGTTGTAAGGGAAGATAAACACCCAAAGATATCCCCTTTGCTTTGTTCTCTTGTCTCAGTTGTATACAATGTGCTTGTCAGGTTAACAGGATTCAAGTAAGTCGCAAGAAAACTGATGTAAGTTGATAACATTACTGGAAAGCTGGCTTCTTATTGTTCTTGGATCATAGAACTAGAAGGAACTCCAGGACTTCTTGTGCTTAGTGTAATGCTCTCACTTTACAGATGAGAAAAGTGAGGTCCAGAGAGATTAGGTGATTTACCCAAGGTCACACAGGTAGTGTCCAAAATGGGATTTTAACCCAGGCCCTCTGATCCCAGAGATAGTGTTCTTTTCACTGTATCATGCTGTGGTTAGACCCAATCAGTGACTATGCCCCCTAACAGGGACACACAAGCACTTGATTGTTGGTTTGTATCGATAGAAGGTCTGAAAAATAATCATCACAAATTTGCAATCATAAATGTTTTAATCTTCTTATATTTTTATACCAATGCCTATGAAGGATATTTGGGTAATATCAAGATGTCTGCAGAAATAAGAAAACAAAAGTGCTCTTATTAAACTAAGAATGTAATGATAAAACAAGCATCCATGCACCTAGTTGCATTGCAGAAGATACACAAATCCAATAATAGCTACCTCCAGTTTGAGTTGGCTTTCAGTGATGCTGATACACAGTGTTGTTACTAGGTTTCAAAAAGAGTTCCAAAACTAGAGAGGCACTTATAGACAAAACATAACTAATTTAAAGGCTCTCAAAGCTTCAAAGTGAAAATATAATTATTTGACACAATCTTCTCAAAATCCTTCTCTGTGTGTATTAAAATGAAAGAAAAAGAAAAAGTATTGTGAAACATTTTGCAAATGAACTGTTGTCTCCAACACAGCCCCTTCCTACCTCACTTATTATATAACCACAACCTTCTAATTATTTAAGTTTTTTATAATGTTATTCAATACAGAATAGAAATTTGAAGATACAAGGGTTTTTTTAATCAACTGTATGCTATTTGGTACAATTAGTAAAAGATTTTGTTTTAATCACTTTAAAAGATTCTTACTGCAACACAAGGTTGTCTTTATTTGTTGTTGTTTTTTTTTTGTTTGCTGGGAAGAAGGCAGGGCAATTGGGGTTAAGCGATTTGCCCAAGGTCACACAGCTAGTAAATGTGTCAAGTGTCTGAGGCCAGATTTGAACTCAGGTCCTCCTGACTCCAGAGCTGGTGCTCTACTCACTGTGCCACCTAGCTACCCCATACAAGGTTGTCTTTAAAGCAAAGGGTGCAGGATTCCAGTTAGAAAACAAATTGAGTGGGTGATTCTCAGCAAAGCTTCCACCCTCACCCAACTGGAAACAATAAGAAATGAATTGATGAAATTAATTACAATTATATGACAAAAAGGGAAATAAACCTACCTCCACACAAGGAAAGCCTAAACAGTAAAGGTTCACATGAAAGACTTGCTATATCTTATGATACCCAGCCTGTCCTGATACTCAAGACAGCTGACTTTGATAGACCCATATGTCAAGTTTTAGACATGGAGTCACCTCTATTCTGTCTCTTTTTGGCAATGTCCGAGTCTGATCCCCTTGAACAAGGCGAGTAGAGTAAACCCACCTAGACTCTGGAGGAAGAAAATGTCCCCTGCGGTTGGGAGAGAAACTCAGCAGTATAAAACCGACTAGAGGGAAAAGAAAAAAAAGAACCACAAAGAAGAATAGAAGGTGATAGAACCGACACTTGCGGAGTTTCTATTAACAGGAATCTAGATAAAGTGATGTTACCTAGAACAAGAGAGAAGCAGAAGGAAATTAAGCCAAGGGAAAAGACCAAATATAAATCTAACCCCAAAGCAGAAAAATCAATAGTGAAGCTAATAAAGAGAAAACAAAAAATGAGCAAATAATCTAGAAAAAACCTCAACACAATGAATTAATATTAAGCAATTAATAAAAGTAACCCCAATAAAGCAACACAATATATCATCTTGGGCTCCCAGAAATAATGGAACAACAGTAATCCTGGAAACATTGAGAAGAGGAAAAAAAGAAGATTTAAAAGTAATGTCAAAAGAAAAAAATGTGGATGGAAATTAAGGTAGAATTTGGTAGATTTTGGAATCTCAAAGAAGGAATGAATAAAATAAACAGCATACAATTTAGAATATAGGATGTGTAAACTCTCCAAACAGTAAAGGATCTGAAAAAGATGATGGAAGATTTAGAATTGTAATTACAGAAAGAGAAGAACATGTGACAGAAATAAATAAAAAGAGAACACATGAATTTTATGGAAGCCAAAGCCTTGATGATAAGATACAAAGGGATAACTTGAAGGTAACAGATTGCTGAGGAAAAAAATACAATGAATTAAAAAGCCAAAATTCCATCAAGTATCTATTGGGAGTATAAGAAACTGAGAGCAAATGACAGATAGATTAAATACGTGGATGATCAAAAAAGAGAAAACCCAAGTTTAAAGTACCAAGATATAAGCATATATGTGTGTATATGCATATTCTTTTTTGCTTCAGAATTTCTGTGTCAAGCAATAATTATTGCAGTCAAGAGAGACCTTTAGCTATGAAAGGAAATCAATCTGAATAGCACAGCAGTAGTTTTTGTCTATTAGAAATTAAAGAAAAAATCAAATTGTGATATTTTTAAAAATCAGAAAGAATATTGCACCCCCCCAAAATAATATATCCTAAAAAATGAATCCAATCGTTAATTTTAACAGATAGACTTTCAACAAAAGGGAGTAATTTCTAGAAAAAAAAACCCTGAGGTGATTAGAATAACAACACGCAGACACTTCACACAAGAGAAATACAATAAGTATGTATCATTAATAAGAAAAGGTTCCACAATGAAATCAGTGCTCTTGTGCTTCTATTATTGGATAAGAATACAGAGGAGTTTTTTTTTTTCTAACTTCTAATTGTTAAAAGAATACAAAGAAAGAACATTTATAAGCAAAGGATCTAAGGAACTAATGCTCTCTGGGTTTCAACAGAGTCAAGATCAAAAGAGGAGGAAGAGTTTAAATCATATTCTGTGGATTAGAATCCGCAGTCTCCAATGATGAGATCTTTTAGTCTGGGGAAAGATGATGCAAAGCAAAGTTACTCAGGCTAGAAGAGGAGAGGCAAGAGCTGGAGATACACTCACATTTAGCATGGATTTCAGAAGGTAGAAGCGGTTTCTTTAGTCTCTTCCCCTGCTTTAGCGGCTGTGAAAAAGTAGGGAAAGAGCAATTGAGAGAAGAGATAGAATGGGACAGGGAGTCATGAGAGAGGAGCAGGATCCATGAGCTATCCTAAATAAGGAATTGTTCAAAGGATATTGAAGCATGTTGCCAGAGGTGTGTTGAAGACAACAATGAAGCCTCAGGATGGGCTTTGTTTGTGAGGCCATGAGCATGTCTAGAGATTGCCTTCACTGCCTAAGGATCCCATTTCCCAGGATCACATGCTATGCTTGGAGAGGGAGGGTAATGTCTCCTCCCCGAAGAGTGTCCAGGATCCAGGGTGCAATGGGGTACATAGCGAATATAAAGGAATAGAATGACACACTACCTCCTTCATGATGTAATATGTCTGGGTGAGAAAAAAGGAGAAGGGGAAGAAAGAGAGAGAAGATTTGATGAGAGCTGTTATTTGTCTGAATAATTGAAATGGCAAGATGATGTTGAAAAACATTTATATTCTCAAAGTTATCTTATGTGAAGGATATCGAAAGAATAAAGAATGAACATATAAATGCAAAACATAAGAAAGGGAGATTAGATTTCAGAATTGTGTAGGAAATAAAGCACTAAGAAGAGGGATGATGTAACAAGACTTCTTAGAAGAGGAAGTGCTGAATAAATTACTTATGCCAGGGCACAAAGAATAGATTAAAAATGCAGAAATACTAATCACATCTCTCCTTTCCAGACCAAAACACAATGAAAAATGGCAATTAGTACAGGGAACATAAGCAAAAGATAAAGACATAAGTGAGGACATGAGATGCAGCATGGTCCAATGGATGAAGGGCTAGGTTTGGACTCAGGAAGACCCGGGCTCAAGTTCTACCTCAAACACACACTGGCAATGTAATAAGTGTTAGTCACTTATCTTCTCAGTGCTCTAGGGAAGTCTCCAAGTTTACAAGGTATAGAAGGAATGACATCCTGAATAATGAGCGGGCTAGAGAACAAATCATAAAAACAACAAATGTGTTAAGGAGCGAAAATAATGAAACCGCATGTCAACATTTTGGAGATGTGGGCTAGCACAATCTTCAAAGGAGAAATTAAAGCTCTGAAAATAAATATTTGCAAAACATGAAAGGAGCACACAATTTTTTAAAACTAGGATTTTAAAAATCAAATACAAAAAGAGACATTATAAAAGTTGCGGGAGAAATAGATCAAATTTTTAAAATTATTAAAAATTTAAAATATAACAAGTTTTCTTTAAACTAAAAAACATAAAAGATTAAATAAGGGGCAGCTAGTTGGCACAGTGAGTAGAGCACCAGCCCTGGAATCAGGAGAATCTGAGTTCAAATCCAGCCTCAGACACTTGACACACATACTAGCTGTGTGACTTTGGGCAAGTCACTAAACCCCAATTGCCCTGCCTTCCCCCCTCCAAAAAAAAAATTAAATAAACTGACTAATAAGAGAGATAAAATTGGATTACAAGCATAAAAACGATCAAGGTAAATTCAAAACAACAATGAAGAAATAAGAATTATCAGAAATAATTAACTAGCATAACTGAAAATTTAAAGGAAATGGATGAATACAGAAACATAAAAAATAATCATTGCTAGCATTTATGTCTTACTTTTTTAATATTTTTTTATTTTTAGTTTACCGCACACGATTCTACATAATTTTGAGTTCCAGATTTTTCCCCTCCCTCCCCCCTCCCTCCCCAAGACAGCATGGAAGCTCATATAACTACCATGTATAACTTTGCATTGAATTAATTTATACACTAGTCAAGTTGTGGAGAATAATTATGAACATAACTATGACACACTTTTCACGCGAATAAAGTCAGATCTAAATAAATGGAAAAATATCAGTTGCTCATGGTTAGGCCGAGCTAATATAATAAAAATGACAATTTTACCTAAATTAATCTATCTATTCAGTGCCATACCAATCGAACTACCAAAAAACTATTTTACTGAGCTGGACAAAATAATAACAAAATTCATCTGGAAAAACAAGAGGTCTAGAATATCTAGGGTATTAATGAAAAGAAATGCTAGAGAACGTGGCCTAGCCATACCAGATATTAAACTGTACTACAAAGCAGCAGTCATCAAAACTACCTGGTACTGGCTAAGAAACAGGGGTGTGAATCAGTGGAAAAGGATAGGGACACAAGATGGAGAAGTCAACAACTATAGCAATCTACTCTTTGATAAACCCAAAGAGGCCAGCTTCTGGGCCAAGAATTCACTATTTCACAAAAACTGCTGGGAAAATTGGAAAAGGGTAGGGCAGAAACTGGGCATAGACCAATATCTTACACCATATACCAGAATAAAGTCAAAATGGGTTCATGATCTAGGAGTAAAGGCTGATACTATAAGTAATTTGGGAGAGCAAGGAATAGTTTACTTATCAGATTTATGGAAAAGAAAAGAATTCATGACCCAAAAAGAGATAGAGAGTATTGCAAAATGCAAAATGGATAATTTTGATTATGTTAAATTGAAATGTTTTTGTACAAAAAAAGCCAATGCAACAAAAATTAGGAGGGAAGCAGAAAATTGGGAGAAAATCTTTGCAACTAGTATCTCTGATAAAGGCCTCATTTCTAAAATATACAGGGAACTGAGCCAAATATATAGGAATACAAGTCATTCCCCAATTGAGAAATGGTCAAAGGATATGAACAGGTAGTTTTCAGAGGAAGAAATTAAAGCTATCTATAGGCATTTATGTCTTACTTTAAGGTTTGAAAAGCACTTTATATGTGTTATCTCACTATATCCTCATAATATCCCTGTGAGGTAGGTGCTACTATTATCATTCTCATTTAACAGAGAAGGAAACTGAGGCTGAGAGAGGTTAAGTGACTTATCCAAAGTCACCTAGCTAGTGTCTCAGGAAAGATTCACACTTGAGTCTTTCTGATGCCAGATCCAACAACGTACTCACTGTACCACATAGGCTCTAGAAAGGTACTAAAACAGAAAAAGAGTTATCTTTAAAAACTCAGTCTCACAAACATAATTAGAACAAGTGATAAATTCAATATTGAGGGCAGGGACAGGATAGTAATTCCAGACCACATGAATTTGTGAGTACCCTCAAATTAAAGAGCAATTAATACCCATGCAACAGAAATTATTTTTAAAAATTGAGAAAGAATATTCTATAAACTCCTTTTAAGAAACAAACATGAGCGAGGGATAAAGCAGAGGAAGAGAACTTACAGGCACCTTTCGCTGACAAATAACAACGAAAATTTTTCAATAAAATTTTAGCAAAGAAATATATTTTTAAAAATTACTCCATATGACCAAGTTGTAGGTACTCCAGGATTATAAGGATGATTCATATTAGGAAAACAACTAGCATGATTAGCCGTCTAAAAACTGAAACCTTATGATTGTATTAACAGGAAAAGAAAGTTAATTCAATAATATGTAATACTCATTTTTCTAAAAACTATAGCCACAGATGTGCTCTTCTTTAACATGACCAAAAAGTATAACTATTTGCAATGTTTATTGAAAAACACTAGCTCTTGGATTTTATACATAAATATGTAAGCATATACTATATATAATATATAGTATAAAGCATGAGCTCTTGGTTTATATATATATATACATATATATATATACATAAACACACATATTTGAAAGGAATATAAGCAAAAGATAAAGCTAGAGAGACTAAGTAGTGACTGAGTGCTAATTAGCAGCCTAATACAGGAGATAGAGAACTGGGCTTGGCTGCAGAAATGCTTGTGTGCTGAGAGAGACCAAGACAGACAGAGACAGAGACACAGAGGTATAGATTGATATCCAGGGAGAGAAGGGAAAGGAACGAGTATGTATATAGCTCCTACTATGTGTTAGGCACTCTGCTAAGTACTTTTCACAAATACCTCATTTTATCCTCACAACAACTTTGTGAAGTAGCTGCTATTGTTATCTCCATTTTACAGTTGAGGAAATTAAGGCAAATTTGAGTTTAAAAGACTTGCCCATGGTCACAGAGCTAGTAAACACTTAGGCTGGATTTGAACCCAGGTCTTGATACCAGACCCACTGCTCTGTCCACTGCACTATCAGCTGCCCCTAGGGAGGAGCTAAAATTATTGGCAATAGAGGAACACTGTAAGATTTCCCAATAAATATGGATATAAAGCAAGGATGCCTCTTTTCCTTGGTATTATTTGTCTTAGCTCTAGAGAAATTAAAGATATAACCACCAAGAAAGAAAAGAGAAAATTATTCCTACTCGAAGATGATGTGATGGTGTACTTAGAAAACCCCAGGGAATCAAGGAAAAAGTTCATCAAGATGATTAATAGATTTAATAAGATTCAGTTTTTAAAATCTTTTATAATGTAAATCAAACCCAGAAAAAATAAGAAAAGATATTCCATTGGAATAACTGCAAAATGCCTAAAGTATTTGTTTATTAATATACCAAGGCACATAAAACATATATCAATATGATTACAGATTTCTATTTCTATATCAAATTGGAGACATTCATCAATTATAATAGGACAGCATCAGTACAGTAAAAAATGATGACAGTATCTAAGTTAATATGTAGATTTAGTGCTGTACCCATAAAACTATGGGGTTTTTTTTAATAGAATGACAATTTAACAAAATTCATTTGGAGGAACAAAAGGCCTACTACCTTAATGAAAATAGTGAAATGAAAAAAGAATGAAGGATGCCTAGCATTACCAAATCTCAAACTATTTTATAAAATGATAAGCAACAAAACTATTTGATGCTGGTTTTAAAAAATAGAAAATTAAATCACTGGAGCAGATTAAATAAACAAGGACCAGAAATAATGGAACATAGTAACCCAATACTACAAGCTCCTTATCTGATAATATTATTATCATTATTATTAATATTAATATTATTAGAAAGCAGTAGGCAGAAAATAGATCTAGACTAATGTCTTATATACTTTTCACTGATTTACTAGGATTTTCTAAGTACATCATCACATCATTTATAAATAGGGATATTTTTGTCTCTTCTTTCTTGGTGTTTGTATCTTTGATTTCTCTAGAGCTATGACAAATAATAGTGAGGAAAAGAGGTATCCTTGTCCTACCTCCATATTTATTGGGAAATATTATAGTTAAAACTAATGTTTTATACACTATATACCAATAACCTCCAAATGGGTAGATGACCTAATTATAGGAAGTCTCATCTTTAGAAGTGTAGAATTAGAAAATGGTAGGGCAGAAACTGGGCATAGACCAATATCTTATACCATATACCAAAATAAAGTCAAAATGAGTTCATGATTTAGGAGTAAAGGCTGATACTATAAGTAATTTGGGAGAGCAAGGAATAGTTTACTTATCAGATTTATGGAAAAGAAAAGAATTCATGACCCAACAAGAGATAGAGATCATTACAAAATACAAAATGGATAATTTTGATTATATTAAATTGAAAGGTTTTTGTACAAAAAAAGCCAATGCAACAAAAATTAGGAGGGAAGCAGAAAATTGGGAGAAAATCTTTGCAAGTAGTATCTCTGATAAAGGCCTCATTTCTAAAATATACAGGGAACTGAGCCAAATATATAAGAATACAAGCCATTCCCCAATTGAGAAATGGTCAAAGGATATGAACAGGCAGTTTTCAGAGAAAGAAATTAAAGATATCTATAGACATATGAAAAAATGCTCAAAATCACTACTGATTAGAGAAATGCAAATCAAAACAACTCTTAGATACCACATCTCTCCTGTCAGATTGGCTAAAATAACAAAACAGGAAAATGGTAAATGCTGGAGAGGAAGTAGGAAAATTGGAACATTGTTACATTGCTGGTGGAGTTGTGAACTGATCCAGCCATTTTGGAGATCAATTTGGAGCTATGCCCAAAGGGCTATAAAAATGTTCATACCCTTTGACCCAGCAATACCACTTCTAGGGTTGTATCCCAAAGAGATCACACAAGCAGGAAAAGGACCCATATGTACAAAAATATTTGTAGCGGCTCTTTTTGGGGTAGCTAAGAATTGGAAATCAAAGGGATGCCCATCAATTGGGGAATGGCTGAACAAGCTGTGGTATAGGAAGGTAATGGAATACTATTGTGCTGTAAGAAATGGGGATGATACGGACTTCGTAACAACCTGGAAAAAACCTACACGACATAATGCTGAGTGAGCAGAGCAGAGCCAGGAGAACATTATACACAACCACAGATATACAGATTCTGTGAGGACCAACCCTAACAGACTTCGCTCTTCTCAACAACACAAGGTACAAAAACAACTCCAAAGGACTCACGATGGAGAATGCTATCTACATCCAGAGAAAGAACTATGAAGTATGAATGCAGATTGAGGCACACTTCATGCTAGCCTTCCCTCCCCCACTTTTCTTTTCTTTTTCTCTCTTTTGTTTCTGGGTCGGTTTTTTTTTTTGGTCCTTTTCCTTCTTTCTCATGATTCATTTCATTGATCACAATTCTTCTCCATAACTTGACTAGTGTGTAAATTAATTCAATGTGAAGTTATATATGGAAGTTATATGGGATTCCATGCCGTTTTGGGGAGGGGGGGAAGGAGGGGAGAAAATCTGGAACTCAAAATTATGTAGAACCAAGTGTTGTAAACTAAAAATTAAAAAAAAATTTAAAAAAAAAAGAAGTGTAGGGCAGCTAGGTGGCACAGTGGATAGAGTGCTGGGCCTGGAGTCAGAAAGATTCATCTTCATGAGTTCCAATCTGGCCTCAGATATTTACTACCTGTGTGACCCTGGGCAAGTCACTTAACCCTGTTTGCCTTAGTTCCTCATCTGTAAAATAAGCTGGAGAAGGAAATAGCAAACTACTCCAGTATCTTTGCCAAGAAAACTCCAAGTAGAGTCACAAAGAGTCAGACACAACTGAAACAACTGAACCACAACAACGTCTTTAGAAGTAAAAGAAATAAAGCACTTGTTATATGGAAGAGAAAAGTGATTATAAAAGATAAAATTGGCAACGTCTGTACATAGAATTTTAAAGCTGTTAAAATCATGGCATCTGGGATTAGAAGATAAGCTTGTCATATTGGTTTAAAAATTCGCGTGAAATAGCTCTGATAAATGTCTGATATCAAGATATACTGGTTAGTAATACCAATATACAAGGCTATGAACATCTCAACATCTTTATGTGATCACACTATTATGAACAAACCATTTTAGAAGAGGAAATGCAAACTATTAATAACCAAGTGGAAAACATTCCAAACCATTAATAATAAGAGAAATTCAAGTGAAAACTCCTCTGAGGTTTTGCCTCATACCCATCAAATTCTAATCCAGCCCTAAAGGATTTATTAAATAACTAATATTAAATAACTAATAAAATAACTAATTCTAAGTGCTAGAGATACAATGGCAAAATGAAAAATATCCCCTGCCTTCAGGAAATAGTCAGTGTCACAGTGGTTGTAGGAAGACGGGTACATTGTTACACTGTTGGTGGAGTTGTCAGTCTTCCTGAACTACAATTTATAATTATATGAGAAGTCACTAAACTCTTCATTCCCTTTGATCCAGTGATCCCACTACTGGGCATATCCTCATGAAAGGCAAAAAGAGAAGTTCCTTCATATATCAAAATATTCATCATAATGTTTTTTGTGGCAGCCAATAATTAAAAACAGAATGGCATTTGTATGATAAAAAACATTTATCAGAGCTGTTTCATCTAAATTTTAAAATTTGTCCATTGATTGTGAAATAGCTGAACAAATTGTGATGTATTAATATGATGGAAGACTGTAAGAAAAACTGTAAGAAACAAGTATTACTGATTGAAATAGGCATGGGCATATCTGTATTTATTGCGGCAGAGACATAGGAGGAAAATTAGACAAATATGATAATCTAAATGAAAACAACACAAAAGCAGGTTAATTTCAATGAACCATCTTGAGAAAATGCATGATTTAGTAAATAGAGTTGCAGAACACCTGGGCTCAGATCCTGACAAAGAACCTCACTGTGTGACTCTGGGCAACTCATTTAATCTCTCTCATCCTCAATTTACCCATTTGTAAAATAGGGAAAATAATAGCATCTAGTTCACAGGGTTGTTGAGAGGATCAAATAAGATTATTTATGTTAAAAATGCTCTGCAAACCTTGAAGTGCTGTTTAAATATGATTCAGGAGTAGGAGTAGTAGTAGTAGGAGGAGGAGGAGGAGGAGGAGGAGTAGTGGTAGTAGTAGTAGTAGTGGTAGTAGTAGTAGTAGTCTTATAGAGATGATGAAATATATTTCCTTCCTCTTGATAAGGATGGTGGGGGGAGAGGAGGGAATACAGGATGGTGTGTTCCATATAATGTCAGATATAATGGTTTTCTTGGTTTTCCTTAACTATCTTTCTTTGATATAAGGAAGGGTTTCATATTAGGAATTGTAAAGGTATATTGGTAAGTAGATAGTAGAGAGTAGAAGTAGATAGATGCATATGCAAATAGATAAATAAATGAATGAATGACTAAATAAATGAATGAATGGATTGATTGATTAATTAATTAATGAAGGGTTCCCACTACAAAAAGTTGAAGTTCCACTTCAGTGATGATCTATATTAATGATGTTTCTTGAGCCCCTTTTTCTTTCTCTTTTTTGTTGTAGAAGGAAGCTTTTTGGAGCCAAGCCTGGAGAATGAAGGAAGCATTAGTGGCAGTGATTCGACATTCTACAGGCAATCTGAAGGTAACATTCTTTTAAAAAAACACAACTTAAGCTACTATTACAACTTAAACTTCTGAATAAAAGACTGATTTGACTTGTTTTGCTTAGCCCAAAAAGGCAGCTTGGAGTGGTGTATAGAAATTGCAAAGAGGCAAATTTCTAACTAGCTATAAGGGGAAATTTCCTAATAATTATAGTTATCTGAAAGTAGAAAAGATTGCTTTGGAAAGGTAACAAGTTCCCTGTGCCTTGAAGTCTTCAAACAGAAGCTGGATGACCATTTATCAGGAATACTGTAGAAAAAAATATCCCTAACCAGATCAAAGTTCTTTAAATAGAGGCCAGAGCTTCCTCCCTCTAACTTGTACTCATTGGTCTAGGGTCTGCCCTCTGGGGCCAAGAGGAGTAAATCTTCTTCTTTATGAAAATCCATAAATATTTGAATAGAGTGTTCATGCCCACCATCAAGCCTATAGACATCGCCTTCTGAAAATCATACTGAGAGGACTGGCCTCGAAGTTAGGAAGACCTAGGTCTGAATTCTGCCTCCAACACTCACTAGTGTGTGATCCTGGTCAAGTTACTTATCCTTTCTGAACTTGGTTCCTCATCGGTATAGTGGATTTAATAAGAAGACCTACTTTGCAGTATGGTTGTCAGGGTCAAATGAGATTATATTTTTTATAAAGTGTGTTTAAAAATCTTACGTTCTATATAAGCATCAGTTTGTTAATTGTTATTAACAATATAATATGTGATGTTTTTAATTATATTTTTAATGAGCTGCTTTTGAACAAAGAAAAAATATTTGTTTGGAGTTTTTAAAAATTAACTTCTCTGTTGGTTATTTTATCCAAATCAAATTAAGCTTTTCTCTGTACTTGTGAAGATTCTGTCTCCCAGTTTATTTATGGACCAGTCCATTTGCAAATGGGTTAGTTTTCTTATGTCTTCTTTTACCATATCCAGAGTCTAGTACTCTGTGATTCACAGGATCATAGATTTAGAGCTGGGAGGGACCCTAGAGACAGATCAAGTCCAGGGGCGGGAGTGATACTAGACCTCAAGTAGCCCAAAACTCCCAAGTGTTTCCTAAACCAGATGAAAATGTCATTGGGAAATGTTTAACAAAATAAATAAAAATACAATACAACATAGGTAACTTGTAGTGTTCTCAGTCAATATGTAGCCACAGGGATCTGTTTCTATTTGAGTTTGACACCACTGATCTAGTCCAATCCTTGTTTTGTGGATGAAGGAACTGAGACCCACAGGGAATAAGCAACTTGCCCAAGTCACTCTGGTACTAAGGAACAGACACAGATTTTTGACTCAGAGCCTCCAACTTATCTCCATTGCCTTCCTACCTTCTTCATTGCCAATTGCTAATCTCCATCATCATTATCCATAGGAGTATATTCTAATGCTCATCTGAGGAAAGTAGTAAAGAATAATGGATGATTGAAACTGTCATTTCCACTCAAGAAATATCATATGCCATCTGGTAACATTTTTATTTCCTGACCAGGACATAGCATGATGGACACCCTGGCTGTGGCCTTGCGTGTTGCTGAAGAGGCTGTGGAAGAGGCAATTTCCAAGGCAGAAGCATCTGGTGACAGTCTGGTAAATGCACTCTGACATAGGATCACACTGTATCATTGGTCCAGTAATAAAGTATGTCCCTCAGTGGCATCATCTAGGATGTAGGCTTCCCTTACCTTAAGAAAACCAGCCCCTCTGTTGGCAGCAAATGCCATTTTTAATCCAGTCTGTCACAATTGCAAATTCCTTGTGTGCACTATTTTGTGATACAGTCTATATGTCTACGAACTACAGCGTGGGTAAATGTCTGTTTTCTTTTAGGACAAGCAGAATGAAGCTAGTTATCTACGTGAACACAAAGAGGAGTTGATAGAAGAGCTTGCCACCACCATAGTGCAGAAGGTATGTTGCTATATTTCTAGTACAGTGTCGTTAAGCCAACTGTGCCCCCCACCCCCATCCAAAGCATCTGATAAGTAAGAAGAACTTCTAAGAAATTTGTTAACCTTTCTCTCTTCCTCACCTTCCCCATGGTCTATCTTCACAGAAAATGTATCGAAACTGGCTATAGAGCATAGCATCACCTTCCTTTGTTTCTGCCTATGGTCCCTGCACAATCTCTGCCCTTTTCACTGGATCTCCCAGTCACACCTGCTACCACCCTGACTCAAAGGGTAGAATCAGTTCCCAAATGGGCCTCCAAATTGGAATGGAATTCACCTTGTATTATGTAGACCTTCAGTAAAATTCCTGTCTAAACTCTCCATGAAGAACCTCATTTAACCTTTCCTTGGGGATCATGTATCTAAAATTGAAAGGGACCTTAGAAGTCATCTCACATAGTCAAGGCCCCTTCATTTCACAAGTAAGGAAACTGAGGCCCAGAGAAGTCACAGAGGTAGCAAAACCAGGATTCACACTCAGATCCAGTAACTCTATGTTCAGTATTCTTTCTACTCTACCACACTCTCTTCCATAAAATTGAACCCAAAGACACTATCGTGTGTGTGTGTGTGTGTGTGTGTGTGTGTGTGTGTGTGTGTGTGTGTGTACACTTGGGGGGGTAGTGCTACTTGAGAATCTAGAAGCCTAGCCAGTACTACTATGTGATTGAGCAAATGCCCAAAGTATATTTAATTACTGCAATCAACACCTAGGCTTTCAAAGGGAAAAAAGGACTCCTTCCAGTAACCGGTCACCTTTTGTCGCCACCATTGCAGATCATAAGGAAGCAAAAAGGCAAAGGGGAACAGACCGAGAAGGACTCTGATTGGCCGCAGCCCAGCAGCAGCACTCAGAAGGTGACCAATCAGAGGATGGCAGCATTTCCAGGGGACCAGCAGGCATCCTGCACACTCTTGGTAAGTAAGCAATGGAAGTCATGATGGAGGTTGGCTTCTGCCACCTAGAAAGCAAAAGCATATGACTGGCATATGTTACCATGCCCTCCACACATCTTATCAAATTTCCCACTGAGGTTGTATATATATTGGTGAGAGGGTGATCTACAGATTTCTGAGGGGAAAATGTACAAATTTATAACTTTTATTAGAATGGTATTTCATTAAATGCCATTGCTTGGAAATAGCAACAGCAATAGCACGTATATAGCATTTTACAAATATTATCTAATTAGCCCTGAGAGCTAGGCGCTATTATTATCCCCAGTTTACAGAGGAGAAACTGAGGCTTGACTCACCTAGGGCTATACAGCTAGTAAATGTCTGAGCCAGGATTTGAAATAAGGGCTTCCTGATGCCAAGTCCAGCTTTCTACCCATCACACCACCTAGCGGTGTAACTAAGACCAGGAAAGGTACATGCATTGGTGGAGCTTTGAACTAAAATTTGGAGTGGATTCTGACACACAAAGTACCGACAGCTTTCTGGAGGCCTTGGGATGCAGAACATCTTGAGTACTATATATTATAGCAGGAAGAAGACACTTGAATTGGCTAAGAGTGTGAGCAGATTATCTCTTTTGCAGCCTAAAGCCTGATAATCGGTCAGTCAACAAAGCTTTTATTATATGCTGACAAGGCACTGTGCTGAGCCCTGGGGATGCAAAGATCCTGCCTTCAAGGAGCTTGCATTCTAACGGGGGAGAAAATGTGCAAATAACTGTGTACATACAAGCTCAGAGAGGAAGCTCTAACAGTAGGGGGAAAGGAAGGGGCCGCAGGAAGGGGGAGGAGGGGGAGACCAGGAGACCATCTCTTACAAGAGATGATATTTGAGCTGCCTTTGCTTGTTCATTCAGAGCTGATCCAGTAATTACAAATTGCTGAGACTTTCACCATCTATTTGGAGAAATGATTTGAAATTCTAAAATTTTCAAAATCATATCAATTAAAATTTTTAATTTCAAATTTTCTGCCTAGTGCAATACCTTGAACTTTCTGACCTCTTTTCTCAATAAAAAGCAAATTTCCTAGGTCCAGAGTTGTAGAACATTGCATATATTTTCAGATTTTTTAAAAATCTTGATAGATTTTGCTTATTTTTTTTCTCTCCTTCCTTTTTTCCCTTAATTTTTTTTCTTACATAGAATGGCTCTTTGGGAGGAGAGAGGGGAAAGAGATACAGGGGGAAATTTAAGTGATAAAAGAGTAAAATATATCAATAAAATTATATTTTTTAGAAAAGATACAGATCACTGATGCTGGTCCAGTCTCCAGCTATCTTCCTGACCCCACCACAATCAAAGAGCAAGGGCATCTGAGCATGCAGTCAGCAAAGGCAGCATCTCTGCAGTGGTTTTGAGGATTGCATCAGCCTCTCTTCCATTTTGGAGCTGCTTATAATGAGCACTTAAGGAGTAGCAGGAGAAAGTCCCCTTTCCGAGTGTTAGGGGCTGGCTCATTATTCAGCTATAGCTGCTCATGTTAGAAGAAAGGAAAGATAAAGAGCCCGTTGAGACATCTTTAGGATGTCATGGTAGGTTTACAAGGATCTGGTGTTCCTAGATGGTTTTTCCTTATGTATTTCTGTTGTGTTACCTTGTATTAGTTGTGTCCTAGAAAAAGTTTGTGTGTCAGGACCTTGCTGCCAATCCCCGTGAGGTTTGGGGCACAGACACCACCACAAGGTTTGAAGAAGAGAATTCTCTGTTACAAGGTCTAGCTACATGGCTAAGCATAACAGATGAAGGCTTCCAGAAGCGAGAGGGGACGTAAGCATTTATACAGAACCTGCTATGTGCCAGATCCTGTTCTAAGCACTTTTTACAAATATTATCCTCATTGATCTTCCCGACAACTCTGCAAGATAGGTGCTGCTATTATCCCCATTTTAGAGCTAAGGAGACTGAGGTGAAATGACATGCCCAAGGACAAACACTAAATATCTGAGGCTAATTTGAACTCAGGGCTTCCTGACTCCAAGCTCTGCACCATCTCTTAAGAAGGAAATGGGACTTTTCTGGATCTACAACATCCTTTGGACTTTTTCCCGTTTTTTTATTTTTAAATTAAATACATGATAGACAAAAGACAATGAAACATTATAAACTTAAATATTGAAATTTAAATACAAAATAAGAAAAAAACATATCATGCACAGCAGAATGTAAGAGAGGATTCAAAATATATAGCAATAAATTTCCATTTCAAGAAAGCCCATGTAATAAATATATGTTGTGTTGAGAGTCATCCACCTTTTCTTTGTTTCCTTGTAAGTTTTCTTTTGCTGTGCACTTTTTCTTTTTCCTATTTTCTAAGTCATACCAGGGTGTGAGGTCGAAGGAACCTGACACTGGGCTTCCTGTCCACTGCACTATACTGTAGAACCCCAGTCCATCCTGGCCCGTAGCCCCAACAGAAGGTCTCATCTTTCTTTACTGAAAAGACCTAGAGCAGTCAGGAGAAGTTCCCTGGGCATTCCCTCACTTCAAAATTCGTTTCATTCAGCCCCCCTCTCACCTTCCTCTACTATCTTTGAGAATTAGAGACAGGCAGGAAATGCCTAGGTTGAAAGCTTGGCCCCTGGAGGGTGTGCAAGGCTAGGGCAGCCCACAGGTTTTAGGGCTAGAGGAGTCAATATATAACCTTAAAGCCAGGGTTAAGTATCCTGGGAGATACTAGCTCCAGGAAATAGATAGAAGGAGGATTGGCATCCCATTAGAGGAGAGGTTAATGCTGTGAGAAGCGTGCAGAAACTAAGAATGACTGCAACAACAGCAGATTCACGTCTCTCCTTTCACACTTAATCTGGACTCTGTCACCGATTGCTCATCAAATGGGATGCTGAGCCCCTTTTTCTCCTCCACACTGTGTGCTTTTCTTCTATCTCTGTCTCTCTGTGAGTCTCTTCTCTCTATCTCTCTCTGTCTCTCACTGTCTCTATCACTACCTCTTTGTATCTGTCTCTGTCACTGTCTCTGCTTCTGTCTCTGTCTCTCTGTCACTGTTTGTCTCTATTTCTGTCTCTCCTTCCCTCTCTCTTCTGCACCTCTCTCTTTCCCTCTCTCTCTCTCCCTCCCTCTCCCTCTCTCTTTCCCTCTCTCTCTCTCTCTCTCTCTCTCTCTCTCTCTCTCTCTCTCTCTCTCTCTCCCTCTCTCCCCTCTCTTTCTTTAACTCTGTCTCACTCTGTCTCTGTCTCTCTATTATCTCTCTGTCTCTGTCACAAGTATATTATATGTATGATGTGATTCCATTGTCCTAAAAACAATATATATGCTACTCTACCTCAAAGAGTTATTGTGAAGAAAATGTATAAAAATTATGGTACTATATAACTGTGAGTTATTATCCAAATTCATGGCATTATTTGTATTAATTTTATGTAACCAATATTATAGAAATCAGTATGCATGCATTAGCAGCTATGACAAAGGATGCCCTCGGAAGAGAGGATCAATATATGCTTATGCCTACAGCAGGTACTCTGAATATATTAAACACCTAAAAATGTTTGCTGCAATAATAACATAGGCATGATTGGCAGGGCAGTGCAAATGGGAATTTATTTTCACTGAATCATTGTAAATTGAGAACTGCCTATACAGAAATATGCTCTCTAACCCTGTTTATTGGTTCTGCAAAAACAATATGATGGTTGAAATCATGGTAGGAAGTTTAATCAGGATAATATTATCCAAGTAATAGTATGACAATAGCTTCCCCCCAAAACTTCTTCCTTAAGCTGATTTACTTACCTCTGGCTATATAATCATATCCTGCCTACCCCAATCCCATACCATCCCATGGTAGATAGTAAGCCCCAGAAGAGTAGGAATCTGGTTTTTGTATCCCAAGTGCCTAAAACAGGATCTCACAAATAGATGAAGACTGAATTATGTAACATTAAAGTGAGTTTGGTTATAATGCATCATTATCATCGTGGGCATTGCAAAATGATTTATGTCAGGTAGCATTATTTTAAGGAATATCAAGACTAGAAAAAGAGAGCAGGTCGCTTCATTAACATCAAACATCTGTTGAAAAGATAAAGATATTTACAAAGCAATGGGTGAGTACAGACTTGATCGTGGAAAAGTTTAATCTAAGTAAGAGGAAAAAATTGCTGCCAAACACCAGCATCCAATTACATGCAAATAATGATAAATCATCTTTATATATTTCTTTTAAAATTTTGGACAGGACCCCCTTTTGTAATCACTTTATTTATATTACTATATGGACTTGAAAGCAATGCAGTTGAGAAATGTTTAATGAAAGAGTGCTTACTCTGTGCCATAAATTGGATTAGGCATTGTGAAGGAAAAAGAAGAAGTATTAGACATGGTACTTGCTTTCCATGAGAGTCAGTGTGGTATTGGAAGAGAGCACAAAGACTTCAAGAAGATGGGGGTTCAAATCTCACCTCCAACACTTAATAACCCTATGCACTTCACCTAACTGAACCTCAGTTTCTTACATTTTTTTGCAGGGGGTAGTCAGGGCAATTGGAGTTAAGCGACTTGCCCAAGGTCACACAGCTAGTAACTATGTCAAGTGTCTGAAGCCGGATTTGAACTCAGGTCATCCTGACTCCAAGGCCGGTGTTCTACTCCCTGCACCACCTAGCTGCCCCTCAGTTTCTTAATCTATAAAATGGGAATAATAATCCCTGTAGTGCCTACCTCCTTCGTTTGTCGTGAGGATCAATTGAGACGATTTTTTAAAGTACTGTATAAATATAAGCCGTTAGTGATATGTATTACAATCTACTCAAAGGCTTGAAACAATTGGAGAACAAACAATGCAATGTATTTTACACAAAGTGCAAAACTTGGGTGCTGCAGATTCTATGTGCTAGAATAATTCAGAAAAAAAAAATGAAAAACTACATTGCTAGAAACATCAAAGGAAAGCTCCATGGAAGAAACGAGGCTTTCTGAACCTTGAAGGATGGCTGGGATTTACATGGACAGTAAAAGAGGAAAGGCATTGGGCTTTGATGAGACAGAAGGAGTGAATTTCTTTAAAAGTGGTCTGTGATTCAGATTTTTTGCAGATTCAGACTGGTCTTCACCATCATTAGAAGGAATTAGTGAGGTTTGACTGTCCGTATCTTCTATCTGATGAATTTTTCCAAAGCATTTCCAGCACCTGGAGGAAAAAAACTAAACTCTTTTTAAAATTACACAACCAAAAAAAAAAAAATTACACAGCCACCTTCTTTAGTAACACTAACTGTGCGGTGCCTCATTTCCTACCAAACATTCATCAGGGTCACTTGTCATAAGAGGAGGAAAGAGAGACTGATGACACCATCTGCTACTCATTAGGGCTAATCACATGTGACAATGAAGCCCAGTAGCCTGACTCAGGATCTGAGCTCAAAGAGGAAATTATTCCCTATTATGTTGAAACTTCTCAAATCAAGGATAGAACAAATTCACTTTTTCCCCTCAACTAATTAGTGAAATACCAGCTGAGAACAGCTTAAAATATCCATCCAAGTCATTGACTAAGGGAAGAGTCTGCAGCTTTATTCCTATAGCCCACTAAGATGAAATTCAACTAACCACAGAGAGCTTTTTATTTCTGTAGCTATTACATGGGTAAATTTGGAGTTACCGTAAGTCAAAATTGGGGGCTTTAACTCTCTTCCATAGTTTCAAAGGATTCCCTTTGTTTTGTTTTGTTTAAATAAATATCCTGGGGCAGCAAGGTGGCACAGTGAGTAGAGCTTAAGGTCTGGAGACAGGAAGACTCATCTTCCTGAGTTCAAATCTGACCTCAGACATTTACCAGCTGGGTGACCCTGGGCAAGTCACTTAACCCTGTTTGCCTCAGTTTCCTCATCTGTAAAATGAGCTGGAGAAGGAAATGGCAAACCACTCCAGGATCTTTGCCAAGAAAACCCCAAATGGGGTCACAAAGAGTCAGACATGACTGAAAGTGGCTGAACAACAACAAAGGGGTGGTTAACGAGAAAAAGAAGTAAAAAGAAAGTATGAGACTCTGGAGACAGGGATTGAGAGAATGGATAAATGGTATCCACAGATGGGTAATCAGAATAGGGACTGCAAGCTGCACGATTGTATAGTTTAAATAACTAAATCCTTCCTCGCAGCTTTACCAGGTAGGGTAAAACTATTCAATGATAAAGAAAATATGTAGTTATGGTGCCATCTTCTGGACAACAAATTCATTTCAGTTAACTGATGGAAAAATGAGTTTCTATTCAACAAATACTGAGAGTTTTTTGATGCAAGGCACCATTCAGGGCACTAAGAGGGGTTGACCTACTTTTATGATTTCATTGCTATAGAAAACTCCCAGAAAACTCTACCAATATAGGTTAAAGTTTAATCAACATTTAAGAGTTAGAGTTGGCTGGGACACTGAGAGGTTAAGTGACATGTCCAGGGTCACACTGCTAGTAATGTGTCACAGATCTTAGATCCTCCTGTAGTCCAAAGTTAGTTCTCTATTCAGGTCATGACATTCCTTCTCTAGTACTAAGCTTCTTCATCTCACAATATAAATATTCTCCCCAGGGGTTTCTGGCGACAGCTATATTTTCCCCTCTTAACAATGATGCCCAGCTGTGAATTGAACACGGATATTTGTTCCTGGTTGAGATATACTCATATCATATATAACCAGTAGATTTTCAAAATGCTAAAGAGAAATGTTGCCCAAAATATTCGGAACGCTTTCTGTGAAACCCACCTTCACTGTCTTGTTTATTGGATTAAAAAGGGCAGAGGCTTAATCAACCACCCAGTAACCCTCAACTAACAACTAGGAATAACCTTAACAATTTTACATGAAAGATGTGCTTTCCTACATTTTGGTGAACTGTCTGTGTACGTCAGTACAGGAATAAATAACACATGATTTAGTGATAGTGTTTAATAGGACCATATTTCTTAAGTTTTCCAGGGGGACTGGCAGGTTTGCAGTCTCCTAGAGAGAGGAATTCTCTATTGGAACATGTAGTTTTGCATAAACGAATTGGAGTTAATACTTTTTGAGGGTTAACATGAAGGTCCCTCTCTGTCTCCCCAATACTAACAATTTTACCAGACTGTACTGATATCTTGATAGGATAGGAATAAATTACAGCCAGAAAATGACCCTAAGGATTTTCTAATCAAGCCCCCTCTGACACACGTACATACACACACACACACACACACACACACACACACACACACACACACACGGTATCTATCTATATATTGCATACAGTATGCTTGTGATTATAGCATATAAATACATATGTGTATATATGTCAATATGTGTGTATGTACATATAGTGTATACAAAGTGTCCCAAAAGTCTAAGTACAGTTTTAACCTAACTGTGCTAAGATTTTTGAGACACCAAACACATCTACATAGACACATATGTGTGTACATATACAATGTAATATAATATATATGTTATAATATGTAATGCATATATATAATTATATATATTATATATGTTATCTTACAGAGATGATAGTTATAACCTGGGAGTTGACAAAGTTACCAATCAATAAACAGTTATTAAGGGCCTACCACGTATGAGGCACTATGTTAAGCACTGGAGGCATAAAGAGGCAAAAGACAGTCTTTCCCCTCAAGGAGCCTCACAAGCAGAGAGGGAAGGAGGGAGGGAGGGAAGAAAGAAGGTAGGGTGGGAAGGAGGGAGGGAGAGGGGGGGAAGAGAAGGAGGAGGAGGAGAAGGAGAAGGAGAAGGAGAAGGAGAAGGAGAAGGAGAAGGAGAAGGAGAAGGAGAAGGAGAAGAAAGAGGAGAGAAAGAAAAGAAAAAAGGGCTCAGGAAAGAACCTTGGGTAACACTCACAGATAGGGAGTATGATGTGGATAATGAGCCAGCAAAGGAAACTAAAAAGGACCAATGATCAAACAAGCAGGAGACAAACCAGGATAGTAGTTCCCTCCCAAATTACCTTGTATTTAACTAATTTGTATATATTTGAATTTACTGCCTTTGTATTTAGGCTATATCTTTTTTAAAATGTTTTTTCAATCACAAAAGCATTTCTTTTGTCTCCCTACCACCTGTCCCCCATTGGCATAGAAAATAAAAAAGAAAGAAATCCTTTTAACAAATACTCATAAACAGAACTGTTTGTATAATAACATCACGAAGATGAGCAGCCTTGAAAGACTTTGGAACGCTTGGCCATTCAATGATCAACCCGTGATGAAGCAGGCTACTCACCCCCTGCCAAACAGGTGATAGACTGGGGGTGAGGAGCCTGTGGCCTCGAGGGCACATGGGGCCCCACTTGAGGACCTAGAGGGCCACATTTGCCCTGGAAGCAACAGGTTCCCCACCCCTGTAATAGACTCAGAGTATAGAATAAGACATAGATTTTTGGACATGGTATACATATATGTATATGTCTCCCCCATTAGAATGTAAGCTTGTTGGAAATCCACCTTGTTTCATTCTTTGTACTTATATCCCCAACGACTAGCCTAGTGCCTGGCACATAGTAGGCACTTAGGAGATACTTGTTGATTAATTGATCTGCTGTGGGTCACCTGAAAAGCTGTTCCCTTTAAGACACCATATCTTATTTCAGCAGAGGTCCCAGTCCGCATTCTCCCTAAGTGGTGAAGAGGCTCCAAGCAAAGAGTCGAAGGTCTCAACACCCCTGGAGACCCTGTGGGCAGAGCAGAGGGTCCAGGCCCAAAAACCAAAGGAACAAGAACATGCTGCCTTACCCAGCTGGAAGAGCATGGACAGACTGGATGAGACAAGTAACGATTTTAATATATTTACAGTAGGTCTGCATCTTTGAAAAGTGATCTATGGTTGCTTATTAGCCCTCACAACAGGAGCCTTAAATATGAGTCCAAAATAATTTTCTCATTTTTCAAATGCTAAAGCTGGGCCTCTCCCAGTGATCTTGTTGGCAGTAGCTAAGGAAGGCCACATACTCACTTCTGTCAGGAATGATACCAAAGTGACCAGGGAGAACTGAGGATATCTCTAAGGCACAAGTGTTCAATCTATCTCAGAGTTTCCCGGTTCCTTCATAGGCTCAAAAGATAGTTGTAATGGTAGTTCATAATAATAATTCACCTTTATGTAGTGATTCAGTGTTTCCAAAGCACTTTTCTCACAATGATCTGAGGAGGTTATTTCCATTTTACAGATAAGGAAACTGAGGTACAGAAGGTTAAGTACCTTACTTGATGCCAACTCCACTGCTCTTTTGATATCACATACCTAGTAATATGCTTCTGTCTAACTGATGCTCAGCATTTGAGATGTAACTAATGGGTGCATCCAAGCCTTACATTTTCTGTCTTTTCCACGTTCTCATTACTTGGTCCTACTTGGGGCAATGCATAGAGTGCTCAACTTGGAGTCAGGAAAACGTGCCTTCAAATCCAGCCTCAGTTGTGTGACCCTGGGCAAGTCATTTAACCTTCTGTACCTAGTTTCTTCATCTGTCAAACAGGGATAATAATAGCACCTACCTTCCAGCATCATTATAAGGATCAAATGAGATAACATATGTAAAGTACTTTGAAAACCTTAAAACACTATACAAATGCCAGCTGCTGCTGTTAGGACACACAGCAGTAACAGCTATTACATCAAAGTAGTGCCCACTCTTGGCTTCTCCATCCAGGATAAGAGAATCAAAGAATATTAGACCTAGAAGGGGACATTAGTGATCATTTAGCTAATGCCTTCACCTTATAGTTTGGAGAAACAGAGGTCAAATGACTTGCCCAATGTCATATGCCTCATTAGAGATAGAATGCGTACTCCAACCCCAGGTTCTAACCCCAGGCTTCTGATCCTGGTCCTGTGACCTCACACCATACTGACCCTTCCATTAAGATTCACCAGGGGATTCCTTTAAACTGGGGACTTGCCTAATACCCTTGAAAACCACCCCACTTGCAAAAATTCACTTTATGCACAATGGAAAGCACCCATTGCACATGAGCATTAGAGGCAATGTAATATAGTAGGAAGCATGATTTAATTCCTTCTGAAATCAGAAGACTTGGGAACAAATCCCAGCTTGGATGCTTACTATCTGTGGGACTTTACGTAATGTACTTCCTCTCTCTGTGATTCGGTTTTTCTTCTGTAAAAATGAGGAGGTAGAGTCAGATGATCCCAAAGTCCTGCCCATCCTTGAGTTATTCGATGGTCCTATTAAATATCTTTTCTCTCTCAGACTTAGTTTCCTCATCTATCCCATAGATATATCTCTAAATATCATATATATATATATAAAACCTTGTCTATAAAATAGGGATGATGCTAATAATTATGTTGTTGCTAATAATTATGTGTCCAACTCTTCATGACCCCACTTGGGTTTTTGGCACAGATACTGGCGTGGTTTGCCATTTCCTTCTCCAGCTCATTTTACAGATGAGGAACTGAGGCAAATTGGATGAAGTGTCTTGCCCAGGGTCACACAGCTAGTAAGTGTCTGAGATCAGATTTGAACTCATGAAGATGAGTCTTCCTGACTCCAGACTGGGCACTCTATGCACTATGGTGCCCCCTAGCTGCCCAATAATAATTACAGATGACATTTATATAGGTTTTATATACATTCTCTCCTTTGATCCTTAAACACCCCAGCAGGAGAGATACTGCCGCTGTTATTATTCTCAGTCTACAAAGGAAGAAACTGAGGCTTAAGAAAAGTTAAGTGACTTGCCCAGGGTCACACAGCTAGTAAATGTCAGAGGCAGAATTAAAACCTAAATTTTCCAGACCTGAAATCACTGGAATCTCTTTGTAATCTACTTCCCACTGAACCACACTGCCCCTCTTTATCAACCTACCTCATAGGGCTGTTGGGTGGGGAATATTTTGTTAGCCTTAAAATGTGACATAAATAGGAGCTAGTATCATTCAGATTGTTATTAACTTTTTAAAATAATATTAATTATAACAAATAATTGCATTACATCTAATCAGTATAAAATTAATTAATATCATAAAATCATTTCAGTAATATTATTAATATGTTAATGATCATGTTAATAATGAAGCAAAGCAGACCTGTGTAAGTAATCTAAATGTGTATGTGCAAAACCTTGACTACTTGGTGGGCATAAAAGACAAAAGCAGGGTCTGCATCTCAGCTACAAGAGGCCACCAATGTTTCCCAATGTTTCATCTGGCTCCAGGCATTCTGGTGGTGATGCTGGTAAGCATTTTAACACAAGAGCAGCCCCCATAGCTGTCTAATTTGTTTAATAGCAGAGCAAATTATCTCTGGGGGCTATTTCTCCATTAGACAGCACTGAAATGGATGAAGGAAAGCAGCCACGAGGGACCAGGATGAGTCTCTTCAGTTTACTAATGAATGTTGTTCTATTTCATACATTGTTTATGCTTCAGGAGAGCCATTGGTCAAAAGGGCCCATTAGTCCACAACACCTGCCAGCCACTGAGCACCCAGGGTCAAGGAAACTTAATAATCCCAAACTCAAAATCTTGACAGCTCCAAGAGAATTTAGCAGAGCCAAGAACCCCCATAGGGTGTCAACGCTTCAATTAGGTCAGAGGGGTGAGCAAAGCCTGTGCCCAGAGCTTCCTTCCTTGCCTTCTTCTAGCCAGTGTATGGGTCATATCATGGTGCATTCAAATAAAATTCAGATGGCAAGCTTTATTTAAATCCCTCCATCAAAGGCAAGATGTTTGACTTCTGCAGCTCACAAGTTCTATGGTTTTGAAAAGTGGGATTTGAGATTTTAACCTATGCACATATCTCTCAGTAACGTGGCATCCTATGCCAATGAAAGAAAATCCCAGAGTAAGGGCAAAGTCAGCTTTGTTATTTGGAGTGATTGTAATACCAACTCCCATTCCTAGAGTGTCCTAAGGTTGATTAGAGCAGGGCTGTCAGACTTAAATAGAAATGGATCCCTGCAGGTGGCATATTGACTTAGAAATCCACAAATTAACATTATCTATGTTGTGTTGTCTTTTTATTTACTTCGTTAAACATTTCGTAATTAAATTTTAATCTGTTTCTGGATTAAAGCACTTTCTTCCTAACAGCTTCATAAACCCAGTATCAAGCATTATTATCCTTATTTTATTAATGAGAAAATTAAGGTTAAGACAGGTGAAGTGGCATGTTCACACTGCTAGGTGTCAGAGCTAGGATTCAAAGCCTAGTTTCTCCTGTCAAGTCCCACCATGGTCTTTCCATGACCCCATCAGCATGTTTGCTCACCAGACAAAGGTGCTTTGACCTGAAGCTTGCCTCTAATTCCACTTACTGGATTATAGGTTTAGAGTTGGAAGGCTCTGAAAGGTAAACTATTCCATCTCCTTACTTTTACAGATTCACCCTGCCCTCGCTCAGGTAGGACAAGCAACATGGCAGACTGAAAAGTATATTTGGAGGTTAAAAGGTCTGAGTCCCAGCACTGAAAGTCATTTTGCTGCTTGGACTCACAGTTTCTTCATCTATAAGGTTTCCAAACTTATTTGTCCTACTCTCCACTTTTCAAAAAACAAAAATTACTCAGGGTCCCCCTAGGAATCTACTTTCTTTAACCACTTTATGGCTGTTTTTTTTTAATTGCTTCCTTTCAAAAAATGTTATTTTTTTAAAAATAATGCATCTTAAATTTAATCACTTATTTTAAATTTGTGGATTTTTTCCTACATTGAAATTTTGAATGCAATTGTGTCATGTAACCATATAGTATCATATAGTAAACAAGTCATTACATGCACACATTCCTGCCAATGCATGCTGGACTTCCCGACAACGCAAGGACGCACTCACCTGCCAATACTTGCTTGTTAAGACCTGTTGGCAGACTTGACCATTGATCAGTTATAACTTGTATTTTGTGTGTTTATTTGGAAAATAATGTAATCACTATGACTTTAACTCTGCTACGTAACAGATGAAACATGGATGAATAGTTTTTCAAAAATTTTTTATCTTCTCTTTTTTCCTTATGCTTCCTCCACCCCTTTATTTTTATTCAACACCCCCCAATTGCACCTGAGACTACTACCACTCCCCTGGATCGTTCCAGTGCCCACCCCAGGGGTGGTATCACCCACTTGGGGAACCTCTGAACAAGGAGATAATGATTGCCATAATACCTCCCCCCTTCACACAATTGTTGGGAGGATTTCATGAGATTATGTACATACAGCACTTTGAAAAACATAGTAATAACAAAAATAATAACAACAGCTAGCATTTATATAGCACTTCAAGGTTTGCAGAGAACTTTATTCCCATTTTATAGGTAAGGAAACTGAGGCATAAAAAGGTTTAACTAACTTACCCAGGGTCACAGGGTCTGAAGCAGGATTCAGAACTCAGCTTTTCTTTGCTCCTAGTTCCATCCTCTATCCACTACATGACCCAACTGCCCAATCAAAAGTAAAGTTATTATTATATTATGATTGAGGTTTATGTACTCAATCATATTAGCACCAGTCATGGGAAATCTACAGATGAGAGGGAACATGGCATAGTAGCTAGAGAGAGAGTCCTGAATTCAGGTAGGCCTCAGTTCAGGCCCTGCTTCTGAGCTATAATATCTCTGTGGGCAATGAATTCAACCTCTTTCCATTCCCAAGCAACTATCTAAGACTCTAAGGGAAAGAGAAGGTCTTTAATAGAGAGAATTTAAGGAAAAGGAAAGTTCCTCCCTGAGAGTTCCTTGTTTCAATGAAATCACAAGTTTGGTTCATAAATAAATTTACACACACACACATACACATGCACATTGGACACATGACTCTGATCAAGCCACTTCACTCTTTAGTGACCCCAGCAAGGCTGCAAGACAGGAAGAAGCCAGGAAGAGATATTATTACCTCTGTACTGATTAAATCACAGGCCTGGTCACATGTACACACAGACACACATATGTGTGCACACATGTATGTATATATATACATATATATACATGCCCGTGCTTAAATGCACCTATATATACATACATGACATATAGACATGTGTATACATATACTTTTAGGTTTTGTCCTGGCCAGAAACTCTAAGGGTCTACCCCTCCCAGATTGATAGACAGTTTTGGGATGGTAAATTGGGCCATCATTTATCTCAATTCTTACCTAGCCCTTACTCATTGTTGCCTAGGACAAACAGATCCAGGAAAGACCTTAATTTAGGAAGGCCAGGGTCACCCACTGCATCCTGGGCCTTCACCAGCCATCTTGACTTTTGTCTTGCCACTGGACTTCCATGACCGGAAGAGAGAGTGAGGCTGATGACTTTGCTCGGCTCTGACTTGCTTAAATCCGATTCACGTGCAAGTCAAGATGTCACCCCCCGATGTGGTTGGTCCTCTTCAAGAACAAAGGATGAATAATACCATATACAGATATACACACATAAAGCTATTTATGTATTTGGGGCATTTTTGGATAACTTGTGCTATAATCCCCACTCAGTATTTTTAAAAAAGGCACTTTCATAGGACATTAGTTGTGGCAGAACTCAAGGAAATGGCAACTGTGTAATATTAATGCGTTTTCAGGACTAACCAGACAAGAGCATCAAATCAGAACCCAGTTGAGTGGGCTCAGCTCCTTGACTAGAAACCAAAGCCATCAGCTACCCAAGTCCCTGCAGCTGTTCTGTTCATTTCCATATGTATGTAGGTGGTATGCCACGATACTAGGCATCATTGGGAGGTGAAACACATGAAGAACAGAGGAGTTTGGCTGAGTCACATAATGTCTAAATTGTTTCATTTGTGAGTAGGGTTACCCAGCCTGATATTCAATGTCAGAACCCTAAAGCTGAATTGTCACACCCCTCCTCCACTCCTTATTCTATAAGTCAGTGTTGTCCTTACAGCCCTCAGAGCACCTGGGCTAGGCAGGACTTAAGGGGATTTCTTGTATCTCTTACCTCTCATGTTCAAGTTCGACCCATAGGAAAGAGAAAATTGTAGTGGGATCAGGGTGGCAGCCTATATGGTAGGACATGTAAAAGAAAGGGGATTCATTAGGGTCCAACCTAGCCCTGAAATCCTGTGGCTGTATCAGGAGTGGGGAACCTGCAGCCTCAAGGCCACACATGTACCATTCTAGGTATACATATGGGAACTTCTTATAGAACTTTTAAGAACAACTCAATTATTTCACTCACCCCATTCCCTGCTAGCTTTTCTTCTTCCCTAGAATTTTGAGATAGCTCTTTGTGTTCCCATAGAATGGTCATGGAGGAGCCGTCCCTCATCATTTTAAGGCAATGAAAAGCTACCTTTTTTACACCCTACTTTCACTCCAAATCTGTTGAGGGTCAGTATTTTTTTTTGCTATTTGCAAGGCCATAAGCTTGCTTAGAAGCCCAGCCTATGAAAAGAAAGATACGGTTTGCTCAAGAATGCATTTAATGGGGATCATGAAGCATATAGATGATGAGGGAAATTCTTAACTCAGTAACAAACCTACAGTCTTAGATTATCAATCTCATGGACCAGAGGGAGGCATTTCTAGCTTAGTACAAACAGAAATCTATCCAAAATGATGACTGTATAGTCAAAATAAAATTTTCAACAATGATCCTAAAAATATAAGGTGCACAATTATTCTCAGAAAGAGGATGATCATGGATTTGCAATAGATTTCTAGGGGTCTCGCCTCAACTTGAGGTTATACAGACTTTCCAGTTCCTAGCAGATGAAGAGGAAAAGAAAGAATATGAAAGAAAACCCTTGTTGGTATCTCCACTCTGGGTCAGAAGAATAGCCTTCTACCACCTCTGTCTACAGAAAACTTGAGTAGCCACTGCTGGTCCATCCTCGGGAAGAAAAGTAATGCTGAACAGAGTCTTCTATTCTCCTGTTCAACCTAAGAAAGAGAGGAGAAAGGCAACAGAACCAAAAGATACCTTCTGTCATGGCTGATCAGAAGGAAAAAGATAAAGCAAGATCAAGAGAGACTCCAGAAGAGTCGAGCCTCAAAACTCTGCTTCCTACTACTGATCAAGTCAGTTAACATGTCCTAGTTCTCGAACACTGGAGATTCATCATTATCATACAGCCTACATTCAAAGTTCTGGCAGAGGAGTCCATTTAGAACCAAGGAGGCTATATTTGCAATGCTTCCCCTCCATCTGTGACCCATAGGGTCCATCCTACTATTAATCTGAGCCAAGTGAAAGTCAGTGAACACCTGTCTCCCCTTCCCCCATTGCAAACACCTAGAAGGTATCAAATTTACTATGCTATTCAGCTCCAAAATACTCATGATGGAAAAAGCTATGCACATCCAGAGAAAGAATTATAGAGTCTGAATGCATATTGAGCCAAGCTATTAGCTCTCTTTTTTTCCTTCTTTTTTGGTTTTGTTTCTCCTTTCTCATGGTTCATTCCACTGGTTAATTCTTCTTTACAACTTGACTATTGTGTAAATAAGTTTAATGTGAAGGTATATGTAGAACCTATATTGGATTACATTTCATCTTGGGGCAGGGAGAGGGAGGGAGAGAAAATTTGGAACTCTTGTTCCAAAACTTGTGGAGCCGAGTGTTGTGAACTAAAAATAAAAAATAAATTTAAAACAAATTACTACGTCATTGCCAATAATAGTTGAGCCAAGGATTCCTCATTTGTGTTTCTTTTCTGCTCTTTCTAGATCCAGACCCTGTTTTGCAAAGTGCTGATGGGAACTGGGTGGCCCTGAAGAATAAGCCTTTTCCTCACCCCCGCCTTCTGGCCAAACCAAAGAGCCAGGCATTCCAGGCTCTGGAGAAGGAGTCCAGTGTGGTATCTGCCTATGATGAGATGGGCTCAGATAGTGAGGATGACTTTGACTGGAATATGACCCTGAACAAGCTTCATCAGAGACCCCAGGGCCCAGAAAATTCCTATTCCACCGACTCCCAGCATCATACCGAGTGGGCTTATGGTCATGACCAGTGTCCCCGAGGAACCTCCCCCTCCTCTGGGCCTTACACTAACCCTGAGACCATGTGCTCTGACTCAGAGACTTCTTCAGTGAGCTCTTCCCGGGAAGTTCAAGGACCAGCCAAGCGACCTTGGCTACAGAGAAAGCCCCCTAGCAACCATTCACTAGAAAAAGCACACTCACAAGGAGGGCTGGATGTGAATTTCAACCCCCAGGCTGCTGACACCCAGGACTCGGACAGCAGTGATGCTGAGGACACTCACCATACAGCTGACAAGCGGTCCAGGAGATGGAGGAGGAGTAAGCCAGCCTCAGATGAGCTGGATGAAGAAAAGCCCCCTACCCAAAGCCAAGAGAAAGATTCAGACTCTAATCAGGTAATAGCCCCATATTTTATTAACATTTTTAAAAAGCTTAAGAGAAGGAGCATGGCAGAACAGAGAAAAAGCTAGCCACCAAGACAAGCTCTGCCTTTGACAGATGGGCTGAGAGACTCTGGGCAACTTATTTATCCTCTCCTGGCTCTGATCAGACCTCTGAGATTATATGTTATAGAGAAGGTGCTGATCTGCTTTGGCAGACCAGGTTTCCATATACTAATGAAATTACAGGACCAGGCCCTGTCCTTATTCCTATTTTTTAAAACTTGAATTACTGCTTTCAGAAGTCCACTAGCCTACTCTGAAACCCTCAACAGCTCCACATTGCCTATGGAGTAAAGTCCAAACTTCTTGGTCAGGCCTTTAAGGCTTTGCACAACTTTGCCTGAACCTAACTATGAAAACTAATTTCCTGCTACTCCCCTACAAGAACCCTCTATTCCAGCCAGACTGGTCTACTCAAAGTCCCCCTTAACATGCCATGCACCCCTCCACCATCTTTGTTGTTAATACAACAAATATTAACAGAAGCATAGTACAACGGAAAGAAAACTGGCTCCCTACCTCTGACACTTACTGCTTGTGTGACCTTGGTCGTCACTTAACCTCCATGGGCCTCAGTTTCCTCGACTGTAAAATAGAAGTGTTGGACTAGATGACCTCTAAGGTCTCTTTCTAGTTCTAGAGCTATGATGGTATGAGTTTACAAATATTCAGTGCCTTTTATGTGCCATGCACCATGCTTAATCTGTTCTCAGAGGAGGTGCCTTAAACTCCCTGGCTCCCTAATCCCATCTTTATCTATCCTTCTGGATACAGCTGAAATTCCCCCTCCTGCAGGCAGCTTTCCTGACTGCTCAAGCCCCCTGTGATCCCTTGCTTCTTGGGATGTCCCAACCCAGAGACCATTCTGAGAATCAGAGTCTAAGACCTGGAAGGAATGTTAAAGGTCTTCTTTTATAGATGAAGAAATAGGGGCTCAGAGAAGCTATTGATTGTAGAACTGGACTACAAGACCATGGGATCACAAGTTTAAGGCTGGAAAGGATTTAGAGGCAATTGACCCTACCCTTTTATTTTACAAATGAGGAAACTGAGGCATAGGGATATTTAGTGACTTGCCTAGGGTCACACAGCTAGCATATGAGGTAGGATTTGAACCCAAGTGTTCCTGACTCATGAGTTCATACCCTCTCCACTCTCCCATGCTCCAAGTTTTCAGAGCTGGAAGGAGCCTCCCAGATGAGGAAACTGAAGCCCAGAAGGTTAATGATTTACCCAAGTCACACAGGTAGTAAATAACAGAAACCACATTGAAACCCAGGTCCTCTGATTACCCAGCCCAGCCTTCTTTCCATCACATTTACATTGCCCCTCACTCTAGCTCTTCCAGAGTCTGTTAATACTGAATAATAAATGACTGTGTAGAACCTACTAGAAGCAAGACACTCCATTAGGTGGCTGGGATACAAAGAGGAAAACAAAATGGCCCCTGCCTCCGCAAAGAGCTGGGGGCAGGGGCAGGGGGAGATAAAGCATGTCCACAGAGAATGGTAGATGTGATCATTTGAGCAGGGTAGAGAGAGAACTAACTAGTCCAAGGGGATAAGAAAAGGCTTCACGAAGGTGATGCACAAGGTGGGCTTTGAAAGAAGCTAGAGATTCTAAGAGGAAGAAGGGAGGAGGATGTACATTTCAGGCATGGGGCCAGCCAGCTCATGGAGATGAAAATTTGAATTCTGAGTTCAGGGGGTAGTGAGTTGTCGACTTGGGCAGGAATGCAACAGGTATGAAGGAAAATAGTGTGTAATAAGCCTGTAGAGGTAGGTTAGGGTCAAAACTCTTCATGACCTGGCCTTTCCTACCTTTCCAGTCTTCTTAAACCTTACTCAAATCCATGTATTTTACAATCTAGTCACTTTGTCCTTCTTACTGTTCCTTGAACAAGGCAGCATCTCCCAATTGCATATTTCCATTGGCTGGCCCCCATGTCTGCAATACCCTCTCGCTTTCTCTCCTCTTCCTCAATTCCCTGGTTTCTTTCAGGTCCCAGCTTATATAAGAGGACTTTTATGCTCCCCCTGAATGTTGGTGCCTTCCCTCTGTTGTTTATCTTTAATTTATCCCATATGTAGCTTGTTTATTCAAAGCTATTTACATAGCCTCTCCCCAATTAGACTCTGAACTCCTTGATAGAGCTGTTGGGCTTTTTCACATTTACTTGGCTCCCCAGCACTTATCACAATGCCTGGCACATCATAGTAGATGCTTAATAAATCCTGTTGCTTGAGTTGTTGAAATTTAACATTACAAAAGACAATTTGTGGGGAGGGAGCATCAGAGAGGGCCTTTGGAATTTTTTTCAAAGGTTCATTTTCCCTAATTTGGAAATGTTGACTCAGTTGGAGAATGAGTCTAGAGGAGAATCTGTTAGAAAAAGATGGATTATTTTAATATGACTGGGCCATTCCTAGGGCTTTATGAAAACATTAATATAAACCTTTTCTCTAGGTTCAACCATTTTTTTCAAACATTATTCAACTTTTTGCCACTAGATGGTGATAGTGCTTTATTTCCTGGAGATTTCAGAGTCAAGTTCACCACATGGTCTAGTCTGCATATCGTGAATATTTCACTAGCTTCTATCAAGTGAAAAGAACCTTGTGTTCTGTAGCAGGTCTCAGGTTTCCAATATAAGATTCACTACACACACACACGCGCGCGCGCGCGCACACACACACACACACACACACACATACATATGTTCATGCATGTATAGATAAGGAGGGAGAGACAGACACAGAAAACATTATAATGGCTATAAATGATATAGATATCTGCAGAAGATTGCTCCTCCAGTAATGCAGACTTCTCCTCCAGCAGCATCCTCCTGCATATCCTACCATTAATTTACTTCATGGGGGCCACTTAACATGCAGGGAGCCTTCTCCGAGGTCCCTTGATGTATTTATGTGGATTAAAATAGCCCTATCAGGTACATACATTAATTATTTTTTAAAATATTTTCATTTTAACAATTCTGCAGAATTCTGAGGGTTAGCTATCTGCAGTTTTTTGGGAATAAATATGTACACAAACACATGTTGTGAACAAAATTTAGTTGATGTTTAAATTAAGTCTATATTCTATGAATAACTCTAAAGGTCATTTAGAAATTGGTACATGTGATCAGGTGTGGTGGCACATGAAATCCCAACTGCTAAGGAGACCGAGGCTGGCAATCTCATGAGCTCAGGAGTTCTGAGCTGCAGTACACTGAGCCAATTGTGTGTCTACACTGTCCAGCATGAGCTCATGGGATTAAGGGGCCTCCAGGTTGCCTAAGGAGGGGTGAACTAGCCCAAGTCAAAACCAGAGCGGGTCAAGCTGCCCCTATCCAGAGGAGTGGTAGGAGTGGGCCCATAAGTAGCCAGGTAATGTACTTCTAACCTATTTAAGCTAGGGAGACCCAATATTTTTTTAAAAATAATTAAAATTAAAATACATTAAATTTTAAAAAAGAATTGGCACACATGAAAAATGTGAAGTCTTGTAAAATGTTAGAATGAAAACAATAGGATTTTTGTGGATTTTGTGAATTTTTTATTTTTTAAAGTTTTATAGTTATTTATACATTTGTAAATCACTCTCCACAATAGGCCTCTTGTTAAAAAAAAAAAGTAAAAGTTAAGTAAAACTAATAATATAACGACATCTGCCACACCCCTCCACCCCTATCTTTTAAACATTGTCAAAAAATTATTTCCTTTCCCTCTCACTCCACCACCCCGTTGAAAAATAAAATGAAACCAAATTTCTTATAACAAATATTCATAATCAAACATTAAATGAAACTTAGAGCCCTTTTTTCCTTTGAGATATTTGTTGCTGTTGTTGGTCGATCTTTTGAGTCATATCCATCCAACTCTTCATGACCCCATTCGGATTTTTTTGGGGCAGAGATACTGGAGTGCTTTGCTATTTCCTTCTCCAGCTCATTTTACAAATGAGGAAACTGAGGCAAAGAGGTTAAGTGACTTGCCCAGGGTTACCCAGCTAATTAGTGTGTGAGGTCAAATTTGAACTCAGGAAGGTGACTCTCCCTGACTCTAGTGGGCCCTGCACTCTATCCGCTGGGCCACCTAGCTGCCCTTTTGAGATATTGATGTTGGTTATTTTAGATCAGAAAGTTTATTAGGCCAAATTCCACTTAGTTATCATCCTATGCTTAAGATTGTATTTGATGTTGACCAATGTAATGATGTCATTGTGTTATCACCCTCATGGGAATAGTAGCTTACACTTGTACAATCCTGAAAAATGTCGAAGTACTAGTATGCATTATCAATAGATACTCAAATTCATATACTCATCATTAGCAGCAGTTCTGTGAACCATAACAGTCTTTGCATAGTCGTATATCTCTGAAACCTTTACTTAAGGACCCAATTTCATCGTAGTTTGTTTAAAATTGTGAGAGATGTGCCTGTTTGAAAGTCTTATTAATTACTACTTAATCTCGACATGGTTAACTGAAACACCAATCAAAAGCGAACTGTTATCCCACCCTTTAGCCCTGCAACAAATTTCATCAAAGTTAGTCTCTCCTTCCGAAGTCGTCACAAAATGCAAACTGACAAAGAGACAGACATGAATTGATGAGCAGTCAAGCTAAAATACAGACCTCCCTTCACTGAGTGAACTCCCCGAGCCTTGGAAATTACTAGCCTGTCAGAATCTATATGCCAAAGTCTAGGAGAAGTCATGCCAAGCTTCTAGGAAATCAGCCCAGAATTAGAGGTGGGAGATAGGAAGGATCAGGAGGAGGAGAGGTGATGCTGCTAAATGTTCATGGGAGAAACTAAGTTTTAAAGGCTGCTGAGCTTTTGCCCAGTTTCTTTTGAACCTTTCAAATAGTACTTAATGTCCAGGAGAATTTGAACAGCTTGAGATGAACTGATTAATCAACATGTAATTTATTATGTGTGGCAACTAGTTGGCTTAGTGGATAGAACTCTGGGCCTGGAGTCAGGAAGACCTGAGTTCAAATCGAGCCTCAGACACTTACTATCTGTGTGACCCTAAGAAAATCACTTAACCCTATTTGCCTCAGTTTCCTCATCTGTAAAATAAGCTGGAGAAGGAAATGGCAAACCACTGCAGTATCTTTGCCAAGAAAACCCCAACACATGAAAAAAGACTCAACAGCAACAACCATTTACTATGTACCAGACTCTGTACTAGGCACTGCAGGTATAAAGACAAAAGTGAAAGAATTACCTCCTTCAAGGAACTTACATTCTAATGGTGGAAACAATTTGCACATGTGTAACTGGAAAATGTTTCATTTTCATCTTGACAACTCTAGCACTTAACGTGGTGCCTGGCATATAGGAAAGGAAGAAAACAAGCATCTATTATGTGCCAGGCACTGTGCTAAGCACTTTCCAAATATTATCTCATTTGATCTTCACAACAACCCTGGGCAGTACCTGCTATTATTACCGCTGTTTGCCAGTCGAGGAAACTGAGGCAGACAGAGGTTAAGGGATTGGCCCAGGGTCACACAGTTACTAAGTGTCCAATGCTGGATTTTGAACTCAGATCTTCCTGACTCCAGGCTCAATGCTCTCTCCACTGAGCCACCTACTAGTCTCTTGGGCACATAGTATGTGTTTAATAAATGTTTGTGGAATCAAATAGATATAAGGATGCACTTTTAAAAACCCCAAAAATAAATGCCCCTCTGTACCAAGGAAGAAAATCTAAAATATAGAAAATACTGCTCAGGGGTGAAAATCTGTTCCTTTCTGAGACTACCTCCTCCATGAATGAGAGGCTTGTTAGAAACTGCTGTCAACATCCTGGCTGAGACTGGTGTTTCTTTGGTTCCCCATCTTGGTTTGCATTTTAGGTGTTTGATGATTTGTCAGAGACTGATATCAGCAGTGAAGATCACCACCATAAAGGCAGCACAAACACCACAGAGGAGAAACTGAAATCCAGGTTGTTTGAATTAGCTGCTAAAATGAGCGAGAAGGAAACATCTTCGGGTGAGGAACAGGAGTCAGAACCCAGGACAGAATCTGACCATCAGAAAGAAAGTCTGTCCTCAGAAGACAATGGCCAGTGCATTCAGGAGGAACTGAAGAAGGTGAGTTCTGTAAAAACCCTGGGCTGGCAGCTTGTACTTGGCACAGGTTATATACTTGGTATAAACTGATTGATAAACTGCAGTGAGTGTCTGCTCAAACAGACAGCCACATCTGGCCTTTTGTTCATCATCTGATTCCTCTGCTTAGACACATCTGGGGAGATATAGTTGGGTTTACCCATCTGTTCTCAATAAGGCTTTCTTCTTTTTCTCTCCACTACTTTCAGTCTCATTTTTAGTTGGAGGTTATTGGTTTTATGTAATCCTCCAACATGGTAAAAGTTTGGAGAAAAAAAAAATGCTTGCCTTGCCTCCATCTTGATTGGATCTATGTAATAATGAACACAATATTTAGGAGGAAATGATAGAATACTGGGTTGGGAGTCAGGAAGACTCATCTCCCTGAGTTCAAATCCGGCCTCAGATACTTACTAGTTGTGTGATCCTGGGCAAGTCATTTAACCCTGTTTACCTCATCTGTTAAATGAGCTAGAAAAGGAAGTGGCAAACTATTCCAGTGTCTTTGCCAAGAAAACCCTAAATGGGGTCAGGAAAAGTTGGACACAACTGAAAATAACAACAAAGTTATACTTGGTTATTCTCAGCATTGAAGCTCTACATCTTATTTCACATTAGTTTTCTTGGTTAAATTAATCTAGGTTGATTCACCTAACTGAGGACCATTTTTTTCTTACAGAAGCCTCCCTATTGATTGTCATTTGGTGACAAGAATCATGATATTAGTGGAAGGGAATAGTATACTCTAGTGATGTGATCATAGGGCCACCCTTACTATAGTCTCCACCCATAAAATGCAATCTCTTTGAAGTGGAAAAGTGTGTGTGTGTGTGTGTGTGTGTGTGTGTGTGTGTGTGTACAGAGAGAGGAAAAAATAACACCAATTATTGGCCACATTCAGGTTTTCTACAAGTTAAACTGAGGCAGTCAGGGGGGTGGAGGAGAGGAGAAAGGCAGTCTATATCTGGACCAGTGTAGCAAAGATTAATGATGAACATGAATTTCAGAACTTCACACTGGTCCTTTATCCAAGGGTGGGTAGTTATGCAGAGGCAATCTCACTAATCAGTGATTCCTCCACGTTCCCATCTCCTATGTGCTATGCAGTTTTAACTGTTATCTGATCAATTGATGGTGCCAAAACCTATTTTATGGGACATCACAAAAAAAGATTAGAATGAAGTTCAATTTAATGCTAGGAAAAAAGGTTGCTCCCACACAAGGACTGTTTTGAAAAGAAACAAAGCATGTTTTGTGTGCTAGCATCAAAAAGAACTTGGTTTTGCTTCTTTTCCAAATGGTCCTTGTGTGGTAGTAAGCATTTAGAAGTGACCTGGATCCTGTGCTGAACAACGAATGAGCTGAGGACACAGGGAAGCTTTAGAGATTCCCCATAAGCTCATTGTCATTTCAAACCTCAGCCTCTATTTTCTTTGACCACTAGTCAATGTTGAAACTTATGTGGAGTAACCCTCATCAGCCAGGTGAATGCACCCCTTTGTGAATCTAGAAGCAGGCAGAGGAAAGTGGGATCATTTCACCCCAAAAGTATCAATATCTCTTGGAAACCAAGAAAAAATGAAGCATTGTAAAGAATTCTAGATTTCAGGCCAAAGGACTTGGATTTAAATCTTACTGCTCGCTATTCGAAGGCATGAAGGTAGGAGATGGAATGTTGGAACAATGGGGGAATGGCAACGTAGCCAGTTTGGTTGGACTATAAAATGGAAGAAGGAAAGTAACGTTTAATCAGCCTTTCCTTCAAAGTTTAGAAGTTACTTACCAGGTATTAGCCTCTTCAACATTTTAACGGGTCTGTGTTCTCATCCACATGGGCATTCCCTCCACCAGTGCTGATTGCCACCTATCAGTTTCTTCTATCTTGTCTGACTCTTGTCCATTAATTACAATATGTGCATCTTTCAAAGGCAGGAGTATGGGGGTTTTCCTCTAGTTGTCTCTACCTTGCATGCATACCAATGGAGCATACATATTATATCCTTCAGTCATACTGTAAAACCAACCCATTTCTTCTTTTCCATTCATACCTAGGAATGAACAAGTGGATGAATAAATGTAAGAAAAAGCCTTGATTAAGCACTTACTGTGTACAAATCATGTATAAAAGGTGATGACATCCTTTCTCACTACTCCCGTACATATTTACACATCTAATTGCTAACATGTAACAATATTATTCTATGTTAATATTATACTATGTTGTTATTTTACATATAAGGTATTAATTACACATAGTATAATAGAAAGCTAACCCAGGGGCAGCTAGGTGGCACAGGGGATAGAACACTGGGCCTGGAGTCAGGAAGACTCATCTATCTTCCTGAGATCAAATCTGGCCTCAGACACTTCCTAGCTGTGTGTCCCTGGGCAAGTCACCTAGCCCTGTTTGCTTCAGTTTCTTCATCTGTAAAATTAGCTGGAGAAGGAAATGGCAAACTACCCCAGGATCTTTGCCAAGAAAACTCCAAATGAGGTCACAAGGAGTCAGATACGACTGAAACAACTGAACAACAACATAGTAGAAAAAAACACTGGCTCTAAAGTCAGACTCTGGGTTCAAATCCTACCCCAAATACCTTAAGCTCCATGGGCCCCAGTTTTCTCGCCTATAAAATGGAAAGATTTGACTAGATGGCCTCTAAGGGCTTTTGTAGCTCTTGATCTATGATTCTATTTATATATTCACCCCTGCCATTCACATCACTCCTGCCCTGCGGTGTTCCGTCATCCACAGCCATATGGCATCACGGAGAGTATACTCATGATGAAAAGATGTTTGTTTGTTTGTTTGTTCCCAGTGGTTTTGAGACTAGATTTTCTGAAGGTGAACTTTGTAGCACCTTATGCTGTGTTTCTCATGTGTTAATAAACATGGGCCTAGGAACCAAGGACAAGAAAAGAGAGAAACTAGATTATACCAGTGAATTGCTTCCTTATTGCTGAGAATAAAAGTGGGACCTAATGGTGATAATATCTGGAAGCAGATGCCCTGTGAGTACTGACCTAAACCTGCACGGGGTCAGATGGCCCAAGTAGCCAGCTGCCCAGGGGTTCTACTCAAACGCTTTGGTCAGATCATGTTACTTCCTATGGAAAACACATACAAACGCATGACAATTATTCCAATGTATAGTCAAAATAACCTCAGGTGGAATTTAATTTTCAGCTGAAATGAACACATAAAAAAGCAAATTTGAGTAATAGATAGACAAGAGGTCTCCAGTATTAGGCCCAACTCACATCAGACAGCAGCACTCGTGAGTGGGGACAAACTAGATTAAAATATACTTGGGAAATACTGAACAAAATAAATAAAAACAAAACTGAACATAATGTTAATATGTGGTTTTAGTGTCCCAATTTCTATTTGAGTTCACCACCACTGGCATAGACAATTATTTGAATAGCATTTAAAATATGCCCCCCGCTTTGGAAATCAATGGGGAATGATGAGCCAGACATAAAAGAAGAGTGAAAATGAAATTTAGAAATGAGATTTGAGTAGATTTTTTTCATTGATTATTTAAGAAAGATTTTGAATATTTATTTTATAGGGGAAATGTCCACCAAATGCCTGTTTTTGTTTAAAGATAGCAGTAGGAATAGGGACTGGGCCTGTGATTTCACTGATAAAAGGAACTCCCATGGGAGTCAATTCTCTACTAATGCAGGTTGGCATCTAAGACTATTATAGTCTTAGAGAGTTGCCCAGGGGTCACTGAGAGGTTAAGTGACTTGGCCATGGCCAGTCTGTCTCAGAGGTGGTATCTGAACCTAAATTGTTCTGGCCTCTGAGGCCATGGAACTAACTAACTCTCTGTCTCTCTCTCTCTCTCTCTCTCTCTCTCTCTCTCTCTCTCTCTCTCTCCCAAGTTAAAAATACCAGTAATAACAATATCAATGATTGGCATTTACATAGTAGCATTGTAAGATTTTCCAAGTTCTCTATATGCATTCCAAGTTCTCTATATTTCATTTGATCTTCACAACAGACCTGCCTCTTACCAAGGAGTATACTGAGGCTCAGAGATATTACTTTGATCACAGTCACATAGCTATTAAATATCACAAGTAGGATTGGAATCCAGATCTCTCCTGACTCCAGATCCCTTTCCATTACACTGTGGCACCCACCTCCACCCTGCCTGATCAGTAGAGGCTGCCATGCATAACCTGTAGGACAATCAGGTACGTTTCATTGTGCCTTCTGGGCCAATGGATAACATTGTAACACAAATCCATTTCCTCGAAGCTTTAAAACACACATATAATGTTTAATAATATATTGGAAAAAGAAATTCTTCCCTCCCTGCAGGACCTTGCTGCAGCTTCTGGCCTGCCTCCACGGAGAGAAAAGATGGCAGTTAGTCTTGATTTTAATATGAGTCTTTTCATAAGCTAGTTTCTGTAACTGAAGCATCAGCTAGGCAGGTTCCTCTTACAATAATCAGAAAAGCATTGGGACTTCGTGGCATGAATCCTGTGATACGGAATAGAGTGGACGGGTCAAAGGAATTAGAGTAGAGTAGTAGCTGACATTTGTTACTGCTTTCAGATATACAAAGTATGTCATGAGAGGCAGTGGGATGTAATATATAGAGGGCCATCCAGGGAATTAGGCAGACTTAGGTACAAGTACTCTCTCTAACATAGACTGCATGATCAGGGTAGGTCATTTAAACACTTAGTTACCTTTCCCCTCTGAGATTAATTACCTCAGTCTATTCTGTATATATCTTGAATGTACCTAGTTGGTTACTTGGTGTCTCCCTCCATTGGAACATAAGCTCCTTGAGGTCAGGGACTAGTTTTGCCTTTTGGATACCCAGGACTTAGCATGGTACCCAACACTGTGTGTCCTTAATAACTGCTTGTCAACTGACTAATTTTTAGAGCCCCCAGGCAACCTTCAAGGCTAGAAATGGCAGAGGAGTTGCCCATCTCCATCACTATATGGAGTTTTCCCAATGGAAGTCCCCTACAAAGATGAAATCAAAGGCCTAAACTACAACAATTAAAATATATTTGACCAAGTGCCTGACCATTCTCAAGAAGATGGCAGTCTTAGGGGAAAGACAGGGGTGAAGGGAGGGGAAATATTTCATTACAAATAAAGAAGTAGGGGAGTCAGCCACCACAAAAGGCCTTAGGGCCATGAATCATTGAGCTGTGGCAGTTACCAGACTTCTCAACCCACAAACGCCAAAGAGCAGGTTAGTGGGAAACTACGGGATCGAGTTCAGAGTGGTCCAACCACCAGCCCTGGGGGTAGCGGAGGTGGTGCAGCCATGGTGGTGGCAACAACAGGAAGCTCCTGAGGCTGCTTCCAGAGCTCCAGCGTCAGCTGCTTCCCGAGTCCCTGGCTCACACTGTGAGAGGAATCTAGTAGTGGATCAGAGCAGGAGTGCAAGGAGCACTTTGTGGGCACCAAGGCAGATTCTCTTTCTGTGCCCTTCTTGGATCTGGATTGTGGTCCTGGTTTGCAGTTCTTGGGGGAGGAGGAGCACTGCTGTGACAGAGCCTGGGCTGACAGCAGAGTAGAAGTAGCTCTGAAAACAGCAGTGCTTAAACCCTAAAGCTTGGGACAAAATATTCTCTATTCTACAAGCAGTCATACCCTGACAGAAAAGAAGGAAGGAAGGAAGGAAGGAAGGAAGGAAGGAAGGAAGGAAGGAAGGAAGGAAGGAAGGAAGGAAGGAAGGAAGGAAGGAAGGAAGGAAGGAAGGAAGGAAGGAAGGAAGGAAGGAAGGAAGGAAGGAAGGAAGGAAGAAAGGAAGGAAGGAAGGAAATTCTTGTAATGAATGTGCACAGTCAAAACAATTTCCTATATTGGCCACACACAAAAAAGTGTTTCTGTATATTTAGTCCATCCCCTCTCTGTCAGTAGGTGCTTCATCATCTGTTCTCTTGGAATCAAGGTTAACAATTGTGTTGATCAAAATTCTTGAATCTTTCACCGTTGTTCATTTCTACAATACTGTTGTTATAGTATAAATTATTCTCCTGTTTCTATTTGCTTTACTCTGCATCAGTTCATACAAGTCTTCCCAGGTTGCTCTGAAGCCATCCCTTTCATTGTTTCTTACAATTTTCCTTCACAATGATCTGCTTAGCTATTCCTTGACTTGTAAGCGCTCCCTTAGTTTCCAGTTCTTTGCTACCACAAAAAGGTGCTCTGATAAACAGCCATTTCTGGTGTATTTTCTGTGTCTTCTCTTTACTGGGCAGTTCCATGTCTTTATACTCATTCAATATGTACACAGCTAATTAAATTACTCTTCAACCACATTATGCTCTCTCATCATGGGAGTCTCCCAAGGGGTCTGTCTTTGGCCCTCTTCTCTTCTCCCTCTATACTGTCTCTCTTGGTGATCTTATCAACTCCACAGATCTAATTACCATATCTATGCAAATGATTCTCAGGTCTGTTTAGCCAGCCTTTTCTCCTCTTTTGACCTCTAGTCTTAAATCACAACCTGCCTATTGGACATTTTGAACTGGATGTCCCACAGACACCTCAAACTCAATGTGTCTAAAAAACACCTGATTATCTTTCTTCCCAACCCATCCCCCTCTTTCTAGCTCCCCAATTACTGTTGAGGGCACAACAATCCTTCCAGTCGCCAGGCTCACAACCAAAGTATAACCTTTAACTCTTCACTCTCACTCACCCCATATATCCAATCTGTCATTAAGTCATGTTGTTACAACCTTCACAACATCTCTGAAGCACATCCCCTTCTCTCCACTCACACAGCCACCACAGGTGGATGATAATAGTACCTACATCTCAGGGTTGTTATGAGGATTAAATGAAATAAAATTTGTAAGAGCATTTAGCACAGTGCCTGGCACATAGTAGGCACTTAATAAATGCCTATTTCCTTCCTTTTTTCCTTCCTCCCTTCCTTCCTTTCTTCTCTTCCTTTCCCTTTCCTTCTTTCTCTGCCTCCTTCCCTCCCCCTCTTCCTTCCATTCTTCCCTTCCTTTCCCTTCTTTTCCTTTCTCCCTTCCTTTTTTCTTTCCTTCTCTCCTCCCTTTCCCTTCTCCTTTCCTTTCTTTCCCTTTCCTCCCTCCCTTCCTTCCTTTGTTCCTTTCTCCCTTCCTTCTTCCTTCCTTCCCTTCCTTCTTCCCTCCTTCCTTCCTCTCTTCCTTCCCTCCTACCCTCCTCTCCCTTTATCCTTCCCTCTTTCCTTCCTCTCTTTCCTCCCTTCTATCCTCTCCCTTTTGTCCTTCCTTCTTTTCCTCCCTTCCTCCTTCCCTCCCTGTCTTCCTTCCTTCCTTCCTTCCTTCTTGACTCCAAGTGTAACCTACTCACTGTCCTACCTGGTAGCCCACCAACTATCTAGGCTCACTCAGCTTCTACTTGACCAATCCAATTAAAGAGAGGAGAGTGCCTTTGCATGTGCAAGAAAGGATGATACATATGTAACTGCCTGGTCTCTCAACTTGCTTTCATTGGGGCCATAATTTCTACTTGCTCCATCATGTCCAACACTGGGCCTTCCTTGTTGCTTTTAGACTCTGCCCACATGTGTAGCTCAGCCTGTGTGTAATCCAAGTGATACATTATTTTAAAAAAATCTGGATTTGAAGTCACCCTGGCTCTGTCATGTACTATCTCTGTGCCCGATTTACAATGTAGGTGATTTTTGTGTTAGTGTTTAACTTCTCTGGGCCTCAGTTCCCTAATTTATTTTATATATACATAATTTATAAAAAGAGTTGAACAAGAGCTCTTCCAGCTCTGAGTCAAGTAAAAAGATTAAACAACCCGAGTGGCACTTTCCTCTTCGTGGGCATCAGCCAAAAGATTCTGGGCACTTCTGGCCAATTCAACTGCTCATGTTGGTGCATGGATGAGCTTTCATTGGTCTCCATTGCTGATGGGTAGAAGGGCTGTCATTGTTGGTCATTCTGCCCCATTGCCTTGCAGATGGTGTGGCATGAGGGATTTCTTTGGTTTGGTTTTAGGCTGGGGAGGATGGCTGCACAGCCTCCAAGCCCAGCCACTGCGGCTGTGGCTGCTCAGTGCCAGCTGGAACTGGGAACACTGCATCGCTGGAGGTTGTCTAAGGGCATCTTTGCTGACTTACTGTCTAATGATCTCTGAGGCTATAAAAAGGCACTCAGCACCAATGAGACCATGGACAGAGACAACACCCCCTCCCTCCCCTAAGTCACACCTGCAGAAGCCATTCCCTGAGATGAGGGTGAGGGATGGGGTGTTGGGACAAGAGCACTGGCTTTGGTGTCAGGAAACCTGACTTCAACTCTCATCTCTGTCACCAACTACCCAGGTGACCTTGAGAAAGTCACCCTCTCTGCCTCTCAGTTTCCTCATCTATAACACTGAGGGTAAAGGGGGAAAGGTTGAACTAATCTATCAACCAAATTCACAGAAGAAAGGTGCCCTTAACTATGTCATGACTGAAAGGCAGGAGAGAATAGAAAATAGACGCCTCAAATACAAAGGGCCTTGGGAAGAAAGGAAGGCGGGAAGGAGGAAGGGAGAAAGGGAGGAAAGGAGGAAGGAAGGAAGCAAGGAAGGAAGGAAGGGAAGGGAAGGGGGAGGGAGAGAGGGAGGAAGGAAGGAAGGAAGGAAAGAAGAAAGGAAGGAAGGAAGGAAAGAAGGAAGGAAGGAAGGAAAGAAAGAAGGAAATAGGTACTTATCAAATGCCTACCATGTGCCAGGCACTGTACTGAGCTCCTTACAAATATTATCTTATTTGACCTTCACAACCCTAAGAAGTAGATGTAATTATTACCCCCATTTTCAAGCTGAGGAAACTAAGGCAAGCAGAGGTCTAGTGACTTGCCCAGGGTCATACAGCTAGTAAGTATCTGAGGCTGAATTTGAACTTAGGTCTTCTGAGTTTAGGCACAGTGCTCCACCCACCATGCTCCATAGCTGCCTTGGGGTGGCTTATAACCTTTTACCTTTCACAGCATAGTTTCCCACTTTTGTACCCAGCCCATCCTAGTCCCCATTGCTGTGTTTTCAGAATTCATGACGCTCTAAAAGTAACTCTCAGACTCCATCTACCCATGTATAAATGATCATGAAGGTCTCTTCCAGCTTAAATATATGATTCTAAAAAGTCTCTCCCACCCCCACCAAAGTGGGCTTCCTTCTCCAAATCAGGATGTGATCAAGGGAAGGGAAGAACCTGAGATGGGACTTTCAGAGATTTCAGATTTATAACCTGGGCACCAAGAGCTTTCTGTTACTCTGTGCTGCTGCGAAGGAAGGAAACAGTGTTGTTCACATCTCATCTTGCTAGTCATCCTGGCCATCTTCTTAATATATTCTCTGCCTTTGAACCACTAGACCAGATCATTCTTCATATCCCATCCAGGTACCCCCCTCAGCTATCTTACCATCCCTCCTCCCCTGCCCCCCACCTTTTGTTCTAGAACTGTAATCAAATAGGTACTACCATCACTTCTGGAAAAGGGCATATTATCTACTCTGGTGTTTCACATACAATCCCTATGACTTCCCAGACCAACACTTTCCCTGGACACCACTCACCTACATGTATTGTTTTACCCTATTAAAATGTCCTGACCTTGAGGTCAGGGACTATCTTGCTTTTGTCCCCAGCATTTAGCAAGTACCTGACACAAAGTGAGTGCTCGAGAAATGCTTTCTGTCCATCCATTCATTCATTATTAACCATTTCTCAAAACCCGTCAACTGGAGAATGGCTGAAGAAGCTGTGCTGTATGATTGTGATGGAATGCTACGAAGCTATAAGAAATGATGACCTTGGTGATCTTAGAAGAACATGGACAGATTTACACAAAGCAATGAAGAGCAAAATGAGCAGAACCAAGAGAACACTGTATGCAATATTGTTTTAAGAATTACTTTGAGTGACTAAGTCATTTTGAATATTATAAATACCCAAATTAAGATGCTATCTGCATCCAGAGAAAGAACTGATGAAGAGAAATATAGAGAGAATAATTTTACATGTAAATATGTGTGTATGTATTATATATATATTATATAAATATATATGTGTGTGTGGGTGTGGGTCTGTAATTGCAGCCATCTCGGGGTGGGGGAAGAAAAAAATGAAAAAAATAACTTTATTATATATCTAAAAGGAACAGCAAGTTATACATAATAGACTTGCAGTTTCATGTGCAATCATCTCTTTTTTTTGTTTTTGTTTTTTTTTGGGGGGGGGGGCAGGGCAATTGGGGTTGAGTGACTTGCCTAAGGTCACACAGCTAGTATATGTGTCAAGTGTCTGAGGTCGGATTGGAACTCAGGTCCTCCTGACTCCAGGGCCAGTGCTTTACTCACTGCGCCACCTAGCTGCCCCAATCATCTCTTTTTATTATACTCTTATGAAAATGCTTGTTTTTTCCATGAATTAAAAATAAAATTTAAAAAAGCAAGTTGGCTATCTGTCAGCCAACACCTGTTTTTTCAGACAGTGCCAAGCCTTTTGTTTTGTACCCAGTTGGCACTTGCAAGGCACCAGCCATCACACTGTGAGGAATGTGCTCCATTCTGAGTCAGAAATACATGCCACGGCCACATACAAACTATGGGACAATGGGCAGCCATTTAATCTTTCAGAGCCTTAGGTTTGTCATCTGTAAAAATGAGGAAAGCAATTTGTAGACTAAAAATGCTAAAAGTGTAATAATTGTAAAAGTGTAAATAATTGTACATATAATTATTTGTGCTTATAATTATATATTATGCAATTATATATAATGTACAAATAATGTTTACAGAATTCAACTCAATAAACATAGGAAGTGCCTACTATATACCAGGTACTGTGCTAGATAATAGAGATGCAGAGACAAAAATAAAAAATAGTATTTGCCCTCAAGGAGCTTATGTTCTGTTGGCAGATACAATGTGTCCACAAAGGAGCAAATGTGTGGTATTTCAAAAAGGAAAAGGGGACTGGTAACCAAAAGGATTTGGCAAGGTTTCGTAGAGTACATGGAATAGAACTTATGTCTTGAAAGATACAAGGATTCTGAGGAGTGGATCTGAAGAGAAAGCATATTTCAGATACGGGGGATTGCTTGTGCAAATGCACTGAGGTTGGAGAGTGAATGTCAAGTTCAGGAAAGGGCTAGTAAACAAATTTGACAGAAATATGGAGTAATTCATGGCGGGGAAGACAATAGAATGAGATTGGAAAGAGAAAGGCTGATACTCCTTCAATGGTCGGCTTTTGTCATTTATCCTCTAAACAATTGGGAGCTCCTGAGAGTTTTAGAGCAGAGGAGTGATGCAATCCAATCTCAGCTTTAGGAAAATAACTTTAGCAATCGTGTGCAGGACTGATTGGAGAGGAGAGATTAGGATCCCAGGATGATAGATCTAGTGCCGGAAGGGACCCTAAAGAACAGCTAATTCAAACCCTCCCCTCCCCCATCTTACAATTGAGGAAGCTGAGACCCAAGGAGATTAAATAAATTGTGCAAGGTCACATGGGTTACAAGTATCTGAGGTGAGATTTGAATCCCAAACTTCTGACCCCAGAGTCAGCACTCTTTCCACTGTGATAGAGGCAAAGAAAAAAAACAAAGTCAAGCGTTTTAGGATGGATTTTTTTTTCTTTGCTTCTATCAGATCTTACCTTGTGTTTTCATTATTTATGCACTCTTCTCTTCTCCCTCCTCATCTCTGCCGAGCTCTTCCCCCACTTATTGTATGTTCCTTTAGGGCAAAACCTTTTTATAAGTGAGTTTTTTTTTCATATTTGTATTCCCAACTTGGAGCCCAATGTCTCACACATAACTGGCACTTAATAAATGTTTTTTTTGAATTGGATTGATAATTAAAACGCCATAGGGCTAAAACTCAGAGCCTTCTGTGTTGGCAAAGAAATTAACCTTCCATAATGGCCAGATGCAACAGATCTTAGAACTTTAGGAAATAAAACATTAAATTTCAGTTCTCAAGAAAAGGGGCCAAAGAGCAGAGAAAAGTAGAAGGCAAAAAGGCAGATAATATTGGAAAGGATTTGATACTCAACACCTTCTCAACTCACCCTTGGCTGCCTCCCTTCTTTGACTAGAGGGCTGGAGGACAGAGCACTAAACTTGTCCCCAAATCTTCCTTTATCAAGCATTCACAACCTTCCAGGCAACTCCATGTTCCATCAGCAGCTGTGCTTGGCTTCGACTCAACAGATCACTACACCCCTACTCCCTTTGTGACTGTCCTCCCCCACTTTTCAGCCTCCTTTTGGGTGTTTTCTTTCACCCTTAGACTATAAGCTACTTGAGGGCAGAGACTGTCTTTTTCTTGTTTATATCCCCAGGACTAAGCACAGTGCCCAGCATACAGTAAACATGCTTAATAAGTGTTTATAGAATTGAATTGAACTGAAAGGTAAATGTCTGGGGCAGCTAGGTAGCTCAGTGGATAGAGCACCAGCCCTGGAGTCAGGAGGAGCTGAGTTCAAATCCAGCCTCAGACAACAGCTGTGTGACTCTGGGCAAGTCACTTAATTCCCAATTGCCTCACCAAGGAAGGAAAGAAAGAAGGAAGGAAGAAAGGTAAATGTCTTCTAGGTCATCATTAATATTTTAATGAAATTAGAAATTATTTCAATTTGCCTTTTTTTAACCTCCTTCCCTGAGGTACCTGCTATAAGTTTCTCCTAGGGAAAATCCATTACCATCTGAATATGATACAAATTAGACATATTTGAAGCATGTTTATAAGCTTCCTATGCCACACTGAGAGTAACCATTTCACATAAACTGTGTCTCTCTACAAATGGCAGGTGAAGTAGAGAATGAACACAATTAGCCGAATGATTCAGGCTTCAGTAGGCTTCTTGTCTTAGTTGTTTTGAACATCTGCAAATGATTTCTACTTATCTCTCTCTCCCTCTAATTTCATTATCTTTGACAAACTCAAGAAAGATACATTGCCCTGCAAAAGTATTGGTGCCATTTTCCTTCACTGACACTTTACGAATGAGATAGCCTTGGTTTTATTTGTCCTTGGCACTTCACTTTATCGATCACCACACATGGGATGCCCATGAACCCATCAGAGTAAAGTGGAGAAAGTTTCTTGTATCCTGTGTCATGGCCATGGAGCTCCCATCCTCATTGCCAGATGCCCTGAGAATTTTTCCACATCGACAGCTAAGATGCAACTGAATTCTCCAGAAGTCCAGTGAACACTCAAAGAAAGCTTATAGTGAATACAAATGGCCAACAACTAAACTTGGGCTAATGGGCTGAGAATAAGTACAAGCAGCATGATGGATGACTACACTGGCTGTTAGGAAGACCTGGGTTCAAATCCTGTTTCTGATACTAGGTGTTTAATAATTGATGAGTCACAACTTCTGTGACCCTCAGTTTCCTCATCTCATCTCTAACATGGAGATGATAATGGTCCATCAACATGCATTTATTAAGCACTAAATAGGTCCCAGCACTGTGCTAAGTGCTGGGAATACAAAGGAAAACAAAAACAGTCCCTGCCCTCAGGGAGTTTACATTCTGGTTGGGGAGACAACTTGTATATAAAAATGTCCATGCAGAATACATACAGTTTAAATGGAAGGTCATTTCAGAGAGCAAAAACTGGAGTGGGAATGAGAAAAGTCCCTCTTTATCTTACTGGGTTTTTCAACACTATTGAGCTAATATATGAAAAATGCTGAATAAACTTTTAAAATACCATATTAAAATTACTTATTAAACTCATGCATCTGTCAAATACAAATACCCAAGAATAGCATGCTGAGGGTTTGAATCTTTATGCCCCACTACATTGGCCCCCTAGCCTAGTAATTCTTAAACTGGGGTTCATGGACTCCCAAGATATTGATGGATTGGGGGTTCACATATCTGAATGGGATAAAAAGTTACATCTTTATTTTCATTACCCTTTAATTGAAATTTGGCATTTCCTTCAATTATAAACTAAAAAAAAATTATCCTGAGAAGGGGTCCATAGGCTTTATCAGACTGCCATGACACACAAAAAAGTTAACTCTTATCTTAAAACTATTCTTTTTTCCTCTTTTTTAGAAAATTCGGGAAGGAATAGTCCCAGAGAAATGCCTTCTCTTGTGTAAATGTAAAATTATACAGAGGTTCCTTCTTAGTTGCAGATGTATAAGAGTTACAAGTTACTAGTACTTAAGAGTGATTATCTCATCTCTTCTGACTGTTGCCACTTCAGGGAGTCACCAGATTGGAATTGTCTTTTGAGCATTCTGAGTTATAACACTTTAAGGTTTACAAAGTTTACAAATGTTATCTCATTTGATCCTTACAATGACCTTGGGAGGAAGGTGTTATTATTATCCCCATTTTATAGAAGAGAAAACCAAGGCAGACAGAGGTTAAGTGACTTGCCCGGGGTCCCACAGCCAGTAAATATCTGAGGTTGGATTTTAACTTGGATCTGCCTGACTCCAGGTCCAACTGCTCTATCTACTCCACCACCTAGCTGCATGATAACAGCTTAACCAAAGGTAGCAAGCACGTCATAGTTACAAGTGTCATTCATACAATATCTCGTTTGCTCCTCAACAATCCTATGAGATGAAAAAAAAAGACAATTGTAGAGGTTCGGTGTCTTGCTCATCATCATGTGCCTAGTAAAGTGGGCCAGGTCAGGATTCCAGGCCAAGTATTCTGACTCTTAGTACTATGTTCTGTCTACTACTATTATTGTTCAGGCTGCATTTCAGATACTACATGGGTTATGGACCGTGTTGGGTTGACTTAGGACCTTAGCCATCATTTATAACATTGCTTCTATGGGAACATAGATTCTGAGTTCCAAGTCCAAGGTACCAAGTCATTATTGGAAAATGGTCCTTTCCTAAGTTGAGACTACCATCAGTAATAATAGAAATAGTGGTAAAAATCTAACATGCTAACAAATGTATTTATATAGCACTTTTAGGGTTTTTATAGAGCTTGACATAGTTTATCATTTGATCCTCACAATATCCCTAAAGGTAAACACTACAGGTATTAAACTATTTTTACAAAGAGGGAAACTGAGACTCAGAAAAATTAGGTGACTTGCCTGGTAAATTGTCTGAGGCAGAATCGATCCCATCAGCACATCCAGCATTCTTTCCATTCCCCCAGGCTGCCTTTCTTGAATAATCGGCAAAGTCTAATGTTAGCATCTTGTCTGCCTTTCTGTGGTTGACAGAAATCATCTGTTTGTTTAAATTGAGTTTTCTTTGCTTATTTCCATCATTACCACTAGGTCAGCTGTGAAGTATTAGACTTGCATTTTACAGGTGAATTACAATGAAATGCCAAGACATTCACCAGCTGACAGCTCTCAGGAAGACAGAAGATCTTCTTCCAAAAGAGTGATTTATCCATCACAAACAAGGGCACAATTAATTTCCTAATAGCCAGTCCAATGTATAAATTAGCCTAAACATATGCCCAAGTTTGAGAATATCTCTAGGCTTCTCCAGTCACAGAAGAGTTTATTTAACATTAACTGTGGAAACTCGAAGTCTTGGGTTCTAAATTTTAAGGTGGGGGCAAAAAAGATTTGTTTTGGGGCACCAAACCTGCTTTTGGTTCCAAAAGTAGCATCATCATTTTTTTAAGTTTTACTGATGTGTTTTGTTCTTACATCACAAACATTTGCGGAGTTCTCTTCATGAAATCACTTGTAGCAAAGCAAAACAGTTAAAATGCATGGAGCATCAGTTCTGCATCTATAGCACCTCCCCCTCATCTTTATTGTTTTTAATTGACAGAAATTTTTCTCTTCCTCTGACCCTTACACTCCATTGGAAAAAAAAAGGAAAGAAAAACAAATTTCTTGTAACAAATTTGTATAGTAAAGCAAAACAAATTTCTTCCCTGGGTGTATACAAAAAATATAGATTGTACATCTCATTCCATGCCCTAAACCCATCACCTCTCTGTCATGGGTAGTATGTTCCATCATTCATCCTCTGGAATCACGAAGGGTCATTGCACTGATCATAGTTCTTAGCAATTCTCAAAGTTGTTTGTTTTCACACTGTTGTTTCAGCATAACTTCTTCCTCTACTTCAGCTCATTTCAGTCATCATAAGTTTATGCAATTCTTTAGAACTGTTCTTTTTCATAGTAGTGATGTTATTGTATAAATTGTTCTTCAGGTTCTGCTTACTTCATTCTGCATCAGTTCATGTATATTTTTTGTGTCTTTTTGAAATCATCTATTTGCTTCCATCACATCCAAATACCACAAATTATTCAGCCATTCCTTAATTGATGGGTAGTATCCCCTTAGTGTCCAATTTTTTGCCACCATGAAAAGGACCTTTTCCTCTTTTTTAATGTTTTTTGAGTATAATCCTAGTAGTAGTATAGCTGAGTAAAAGGGCACACACTGTTTAGTAATTTTCTGTATGGATAATTCCAAATTGCTTCCTAGAATGGTTGTACCCATTTATAGGTGCATCAGTGAGCCTGTTTTCCTACAGCCCCTCCAACATTTTTTCTTTCATCTTTCCCAACCTGATGGATGTGAGGTGAAATCTAAGAATTGGTTTAATTTGCGATTCTTCAATTAGTAAGTGTTTGGAGCATTTTTTCACAGCTAGAGAAAGCCTGGGTTTCTTACTTTGAGAACTACCTGCTTATATCTTTAGAGTATTTACCAATTAGGGAAATAATTTTTTTCTTATAAGTTTGAATCAGTTCTTATGTATTTTAGAAAGGAGAACTTTACAGAGAAACTTGCTGCAAATATTTTTTCCTCAGTTAATTATTTCCCTTTTAATCTTACCTTTTTTAGATTTCTTTTTACAAAAACCTTTTTAAAAACTTTATGTAATCAAAATTATCTAGTTTGTCTTCTGTAATTCTCTCTATTCCTTGCATCATCAGAAATTTTTCTCCTATTCATAAAGCTATTCAGCAATTTATTCCATGTTTTATTTGTGTATAATTGGATCTTTTATTTCTAGAGGTCACATACCATTTGAAGGTTATTTTTGATTACTGTATGAGCTATCGGTCTAAATCTAATTTCTTCCTTACTGCTGTACAGCTTTCCCAGCAGCTTTTTTCAAATAGTGAGTCCTTGGCCAAGTAGCTAAGGTCTTTATGTTTATCAAATACTAAATAATTTGCTTCTGCATGCTGTGTACCTAATTTGTTCCACTGATCAATCTATTTTTTTAACCAGTGCCAAGTAGTTTTAATAATTATTGCTTTATAGTTTGCTTTGAGATCCAGCACTACAAAGGCCCTTCATTTCTACTTCTTTTTATTATATTGCTTGAGATTCTTAATCCATTTTTCTTCCATAGGAGTTTTAGTCATTTTCCCTAATTCTATAAAATAATCCTTTGGTAGTTTGGTATAGCATTGAATAAATAAATTAATTTAGATAATATCCTCATTTTTATTATTTTATTTCATTCTACCCATAAGCAATTACTGTTTTTCCAATTCTTTGGGCTTAAGGTTAGAGTTCGGTTAGTGTCTTTATTTCTGTAGAGTTTTATTTATATAGTTTGTGTATGGGCAAATTCCCAACTATTTTATCCACTCTGTAGTAATTTTAAATGGAATTTTTCTTTCTATCTCTTCCTGCTGGGTTTTATTGGTAGTACAACGAAATGCTAATAATTTTTGTGAATTTATTGTATATCCTGCAGGTCTGATGAAGTTGTTGATTGTTTCAATTCTTTTTAGTTGAATCTGGAGGGTTCTTTAAGTATACCTTATGCAAAAAAGTGATAATCTTGTTTCTTCTTTACCTATAATTATTCCCTATGCTTCTTTTTTGTGGCTTATTGCTATTCCCAGAATTTCTAGTAGTAGGTCAAATAGAAGTGATGACAATGGATATCCTTGTTTCACCTCTGAATTTATTAGAAAAGATTATTTTCTTTTCATTACATATAATAGTAGGTCTTGCTTTTAGATATTTACTCTTTATCATTTTAAGGAAAGGTCTACTTATTCCTATGTTTGCTAAGGTGTTTTTTTTAACAGAAATGGTTGTTATATTTTGTTAAAAACGTATTCTCTATTGATAAAATTATATGTTTTTGTTGTTTTGTTATTAATATGGGTAGTTAAGTTTATAGTATTTTTTAATACTAAAGCAACCTTAAATTCTTAGTACAAATACAAACTGATCATAATTTATAATATTTGCGGTATGTTATTTTAGTCTCTTTGTTAATACTTTCTTTAAAATTTTTGCATCTATGTAACTAGGGATATTGGTCCACAGCATTCTTTTTTCTGTTTTGATTCTCCCTGGTTTATGTGTCAAGACCAAATATATGTCATAGAAGGAATTTAGTAGGATGCTTTCTTTTGCTATTTTTGCAATCAATTTATGTAATATTGCAATTAATTATTTCCTTGAGTGTTTGATAAAATTCATTCCTGAATCCATCTGGTTCTGGAGGCATTTTTCCCCTTTCAAGTTCACTTATGGCATGATTTTTTCCTCAGAAATTGGCTTATTTAAACTTTTGGTGTCTTATTTTGCTTATTTAGGTATTTTACATTTTTGTAAATATTTATTTCATTTATTTTTTATTGACAAATAGGCAAAATTGTTTCTAATAATATCCTTTAGTTCTTAATTTCCTATGAATTCTCATTTTTCATCTTTTGATACTTGTAATCTGGTTTTCCTCTTTCTTTTTAATCCAATTAATTAATGACATTGATTCTATTGGCTTTTTAAAGCTCTTATTTTTATTTATTTAATGATGATTTTTTTTTGTTCTCAATTTTGTTAATTTTGTCCTTAATTTTCAAGATTTCTATTTTGGTGTTTAGTTGTATTCTCAATTCATTGATGTGTTATTTTCTTTTTTGTTAACAAAAATGTTTAATGTTCAATGGGTGCCTCCCCAGAATTTTGGATGTTGAAATTATCTATCATTTCTACAACATCTGCTTCATCGAACAAATCTTTAAAATTAAATTATTTGGTGTTTAGTTGATTTTCATACTTTTTAAGTGATCCTTTAATATAATTTTTATTGTATTGTGATCAGTTAAGGATATGTATAATATTTCTGCTTTTCTATATTTATTTGTTAGGCTTTTATGTCCTGAACATGATAAGTTTTTGTAAGGGTACAATGTACAACCCAGAAATATGTATATTCTTTTCTATTTCCATTCAATAATTGTCAGATTCTGTCACATCTAATTTGTAAGAGTCCAAGTATTGAAAATCAGTTATTATTCTGGTGTATCACATTCTCCTAAAATATTTTATTCTTTCACAAACGGGCCTAATTCAGCCTTCATTGGGAGTTCAAAATTTCATGACCTTAGTGAACAGTTTACTCTGAAAAAAAATAGTAGAATGGGATACTTCACATTTTTCTCTTTACCTTTTTATGTTACCATCTATACTTTCCTCAATAGGCCTATTTCTTATCTAGGAATTAATATCTCTTTCCTGAATTTCTATTTAACTGCTCTCCTAGGAAAAGAGTGAGGCTTTAAATGTCTGTTTAAAGCTACAATTTTTGTCCACAGTGCTACAACAGGTGAGATTGTTTCATTTGCCTTCCTTGTGCTTTTGGCCGTTTTGCCCATCACCATGTCTCATTGCATTGGTGCATCTAGAGAAGCTGCCTGCTTGGCTGTGAGGGGCCAGGGCTCTAGGTTAAAAATGCCAAGGGCTGTGGGCCTCCCAGTTCAGTCTGTTCTTAAGCAGAGGAGCTGGCCTGATGAGCACTTGGGATAGCAATTTATGGGCCACCATTTGAGGATTATAGAAACCCTTCCTCAAACTGTAAATAAATCTATATATACATGTGTATGTCTATACATACATACATATATGTCAGGTTTGTAGGAGGTGTGTACTACATAGCTTGTGAAGGCTCCTCCTGTTTATGATGGGGGGAGGAGGGTTGATAAATAAAGAACACTGAATTTGGAGAGCAAAGACCTAACTAGCCCTACTACTACTACTGACTTTCCTTTCTGGGACTCAATCATTATATTCATATGTAAATCAGAGAATGGATTAGATTAGGCTTTCTCTCAGGTCTAACCTACTTCAAAATCCTATAATCATACATATATGTGTGTATACATGTATACACACAGAATATATTATATGTATATTCATATAAGCTCAGATACTAACATGTATTATGTATATTTACACATACATACATGAATATACATCTGTATGTTCATATATTAGAGCCCTGTATACCTTTGTGTTGTCAAATGAAATTGTTTAAATGGAGGTTTCTTAGTTTATCTCAATTTTCACACACACACACACAGTTTCTCTTGCTCCTCCTCCTCCTCCTCCCTCTTTCCCACCTCCCTTCTCTCTCTCCCCTCTTTCTCCCCCTTTCTCTTTCCTTTTCTTCCCCCTCTCTTTCCTTTTCTTTAATACATCAATAACCTATAACTTTATTTGCATTGGTATTATCTCTACAAATACAGGTCACAATCCTTAGTGACTTAGTAGATGGACCTTGAGAGTTAACATAACCAAAAAATAATCACCATATGGCTAATAAGATATATTTATATACACACGTACTTCAAGGCATTTTTCCAGCTGAGGCAAATCACAACCAACCCTCCTTCCTCCATGTCTTAATAGATGATCTTTGTGAATTGCCATGGCTGAAGAAACCAACTCATTTAGAGCTGAGTCTCTCTATTCCTAGCTAGACTGGTCTTCTAATGACAGACACATAATCCATCTCTGAGACTGTATTTGAAGCTTTTCTAATTTGATAAGAGCAACCAGAACTGACACTATGCTGATGAAAACTTCAAGAATCCAGTCACCTTGATGTCCCAATGAAGCACTGGAGTAAGTGTATGTGTCTCATTAGCCCTGCCATGTTGTCTGAAATTTTCACATTACTGACTTTGGAGTTTAAGCACTGACGATCTCTCTTTAAATTTATGTTATCTTGGAGGGATACTATATAAGTTGTTTTCAGCCATTAAGACCCAATTTTAACTTAGTCTGTCTTCAGTCACCTAGAATCACAGGTTTATAGATTTATAGCTAGAAGGAAACAGATACTGTCTAGTCCAACCAACTTATTTTAAAGATGAGAGAACAGAGGTTCAGAGGGGAAACTGACTTTCTCAAAGTCATTCTGATGACCTAGCAGGATTCTGAGGGAATGAAGGATAGATAAGTTTTGATGGGAAACATGGAAGTTTTGGAAAGGAGGGAAGGAAAACTATGAACCATGGGTCAATGCCTGGGAGGCAAGTCCAGTTGAGACCTTCCAAGAGGAAGCCCCTGGGCAGCCAATCATTAGTCTGAGGAACCTGAACTCCTCTTGTAAAGATACAATGAAGTAGGTAAGAGCACCAGAAAGGAGGATGGGATGCAAACATAGGAATAAATGGCCAAAAAAATCTAACTTCAATGCCTGCGTTTTTGCACAGGTTCAGTGGTCTCTCAGAACAAATAATTAATAATGGCAGTAACAATGATGAGAAAACAATACATTTACACACTGTAACACAGATTACAAAATGAATTCCTCATAACAATGCATTGAGATTGATAATCATCCCTATTTTATAAATAAGGAAACTGAGGCACAAAAAAGATTTGTTCAAAGCCACATGGCTTAGTCTATTGCCACAGCTAAGAACCAAACACAGGTCTTCTGACTCCAAGCCTCATCTACTTTCCACTGCCCTGTTGCTTGGGATCAAGGGATTTACAACCTGGAGAGACCTTGAAAATCATATCTCATCTGCTCCCCACCCCCATTTTATTGATGAGGCAATTAAGAGAGAGCTAACATAGCTTGCTCAAGGCGACGCAAGTCATGATTAGCAGAGATTGGACTTGTGCTCAGGTCCTCTGATTCCAGATCCTGCCCACCCTCCCCTACACCATGTTATCTGCCTGTGTTCACCATGACTCTTTATGATCTAGTTCTGTTCAGCCAAGGGGTTACTTGCCGAGATGCCGCTGTAGCCGGTGGGTAAACTGTATTCCTCAGGATGGCAGAATTTAGAATTCTTGGGGACCTTTGGGCACTAGGCTGTTTGCTTTCTCCTTATTTGATGGATGGCCCCTATACCCCTTCCCACTGATTCATCTTTAGTGAGACCATAGATTTTTAGAAGGGATGCTACTGATCATCCTGAGATTTTCAGTATCCACCACTGCTGCACCCGTAATGTATTTTAATTGCTCTCTATCAGATGGTTCCTCAAATAGAATGTACCTGTGACTTTGAACCTACAGTTAGAATCCACAGCTAGCACTTGTTCCTGCATTTGTCACTTCCCTTAACTTGAGTCACCTATGACCATAGCAGATTGAATGTAAGAGGGAAAGGAAATTGCCTTTGGGAAATAGCTATGTGACCTTGGGCAGGTGACATCTCTGGGCCTGTTACCTCATCTGTAAAATGAAAGCATTTAACTAGATTTCTCTAAGGCCCATCCCAGTTCTGATGTTTTGTGACTCCATCACCCATAGTTTTAGTAGAAGAACTAAATTTCAAATAGTAAAAAATTTGACATTTTAAATAAAAATTTACTTCCTATGATCCTCCCAAATTCAGTCACCATTGAAACCCAGATCACAGATTTAGAACTGGAAGGGGCCTTTCAAGCCATGAAGTCCAGCTTCCTCATTTTGCAGTTGAAGAAACTGAGGCCCAGGGGAGTGAAATCACTTACTTAAAGTTATACAGGATTGGCACAGTCAGGATTCAAACCCAGGACCCTTCCCCTCATCTCCCCATTTATCTTATTATCTATTTCTTAGAGGGCCTTAGCAATCAATACATATGTTTTCTCAGAATCCAAACTTTCAATTAGCCAAAAGGGCCGGTTCATGAGGACCCCTTACAGCACGTATGTTTAATATGTTAATTGCATATGTTAGTTTCCTAAGTAGCCTTGCTCATCTTCCAGTTTGTTTTAACTATTAAGACTTGTTCATCAAGTCCCTTATTTCAAGGGCACCCTGCAAAACATATTTCGACATATATTAAACACATTGCCAGGATGCCTTGTTTTTCATGAAAACTGAAACATTTGCTTTTATATTTTTCCTGCGAAAGACTTCTGGCAGCTTCCTGGGGAACATTTGAATTATCTTTTTTTTTCCTTTCAACTAGAGAAAGTACGTTAAAAGCCAAAGATGCTAGGACAAATCTTCATCTGTGTTCCCTGCTATGGCTTGGCAAATTTCATCAGGAAATCGCAAGGATAGCTTCTGTAGTTGGAGGGAGAGAGACAGAAGCATCTCGAGACATAGAAGGGAGCTTTCCAGGAGAGCACATTTTATTAGCTAATTGTCTCCTGATGCCTCGAGACTAGGTATGCTTTTTTTAAGGCAGGAAAAATGAGCCTGTCACCAAGGCTGCTCCTCCAAGTCTGTTGTTGTGACTGTCCCCAGCACGCCATATGTTCTAGCTTTCACTATTTAATGGGGATTGAATCATTTGGGCTAACAGGCTTGGATGCAGTGGAGTGAGCTGAGCATTGGTGGAGGGGGGGGGTGGAGCTGCTGACTTGTGGGCATCAAGACTTTCCAAGGCTTTCTTTCAGTATCCTTTATTCCTGTCTCATGATTGTTTTTACAAAGTAGCAAATTCCATCTTAATAGACCTATGCTCCATTGGGAGATGAAACTATATCCAGGCTAACTCAGCAGAGTTGGAAGCTAAGTTGGAAACCTAAAAGGTGGTTTAAACTATATTTTTTATATGACTGACTGAAAGGGCCTCCTACTTGAAAGTATCTCCCCATTAGTCTGCCTAAAATTTCACTGGTTTGGGTTCACACATTCCCTACTGATATAGATCAGTCTTATCTGGGAATACTCCAGGCTAGTACCTTCAAGTGAATTAGGATCAGTGTTCAAAGAGTCTTTCAAGGTCATCTAGCTAACCCCTTCACTCTAGAACTAGAGAAACTGAGATTCAAAAAGATAAGTAACTTACCCAAGGTGATATTGCCATTTAGTGGCAGTGATGGGTTCAAACCTAGGTCCTGACTCCAAGTCCAGTGTACGTACCACTACCACGGCTTCAGAAGAGTGGGGAGAGTTAGGCCTCCAACACAGAGGTGACTATGGTGGTAGAGTAGGACACCATTGGACATTCAAGGACAAACAAGGAGCAGAAGGGGCAACGTAGGTGAAGGGGGTTCTATGGAAGGGTTTAGGAAATGTGCTACATTTCTTTCTTTTGAAAACTTGGCCTAGAGGACATTTTGCCTCTTTTACGTTATAATGACAGCAATGGGGGAGGGGAGGCGGTTCTTAATTTTTCATGTAACATGGGCCCTTTTGGCAATTTAGGGAAGCCCGTGGACCCCTTCTCAGGATACCATTTTCAAATGAGTAAAATAAAATGCATGTGATTACAAAGGAAACCAATTATATCAAAACATAGTTATCAATTTTAAGAAGAAGTTCACGGACCCCAAGTTAAGAATCCTTGTAGTGATGGATTTAAAATTAAGAAAAACCAGCTAGACTTAGTCATTTTCATATATTGTGACTTTATAATTGATCTCTAACTTGAATTGCCAAGTCAGAGCAATGTTTTTTTAGAGAAGTAAACAAAAGCATTGCCAGTATGAAATCCTTACTTTTAACTCACATTCTTAACCTCCCTTTTTTAACGTGTGGTTTTAGAGGGTTGCCTGGGGCTCGGAGGATAAGCTGACTTGCCCAAGGTGATACAGGTAATTAGTAAGAGAGGCAGTATTTGAACTAGGGGCTCTGGTTCCATCGTTCTTTTCTCTGTATCATTTTCATATTTATATCTCCAGCATCTAGCACTAATTACCTTGCTCACACTAGGTCCTTAATAAATGCTTACTCATCGGTTTGCTCCTCAATTCAGGGTTGGGCTAAGTGATCTCTCAAATCCGTTCCAACCCTGACAGTCTACGATTTCATAATCCACAAGGTCTATGCTCTTTCCAACACCATCCATCCTCTAAGAGTCACAGAGGAAGTAACACATGCTTCTGGAAGGATATGAGCTTGGAGGAACCTTACCTAATCTAATCTCTTCATTTTATAGGTGAGGCTAGTAAATTGCCCAAAGTCGCCAAGCTAAGTTGCAGAATGAGGATTCTAAGGCTTGGGTTCTGAATCCAGATCTTGCGTTCTTCCTCTCCCCCCACCACCCCCATTAGGATCAGAGGTCACCCTGCTGGGGGGAAGAGTTAAAAATATTTGGGCAGCACTTACTCAGTGGCCTCCTTTGACCAGGGCTGAGCTAGGCAGGCAGGGGATGCCTTCCCTTCAAGTAATAAAGAACAGTAGGGTATCACCCCAGCATGAAAAAAATGTGGGATCCTTAAATCTGTCTTTCCCCACCACTCTCATTGCAACTGTCAGCCAAGAAGCACATAGTAGGAGAGGTTGGTGTGTTTTATTTTGAAAGTAGGAAAATGATTAAAAATGTAAAGGAAGGTGGGAAGGGGGAGGGAACTAAAAGAAAAGGGGAGTTTGGTGAAAATAGAAAGTAGTGGACACATTAGCTGATGTCCACCACACTGACAGTAACTGTAGTGGAAGGAACTAGGAACAAACAAGGAGAGAGACAGCAGTTTACAAGCAGTTCAGATATTTATTCTGTCTCCACTCTGCCTGAAATCCTTGAGGGCAGTGTTTGCCTCTATTTATCCAGGCTCCAAATAACTTTGGTATTCTTTGGGGGCCTACAGTGAAGCTTGGAAATTGGAGCCAGCGGCTCGAAAATCTTAATGGAAGCCTCAGGAAGGTTTGTTAGTAGTCAGCTCTGTTTAGGGTTGATGGTAAAATCAGGTCTGCTTGTTATTTCTCTTGAAGAAACGGTGCTCAGCCTCTCTCCTTCAGTTAGAGGCCATTCATCATTCCTCATTTCTCTTGACAACAGTTCAGATTAGCTGTTGTTCATCCTTCATTTCGAAGAGGACCAATGACATCATGGGGTGATGTCTTCACTAGCCCATAAATTGGACTTAAGTGAGGCAGAGTTGCACAGAGCAGTCAGCCTCACTCCTTCCAGAGTCATCAGAGTCCAGTGGCAGTACAAAAGCAGAATGGCCTGCAATGGCCCAGGATACATTAGATAATCTTGGCACCTGCAACGTTTGACCACGGTGCCTAATTCAGTTGCCTTCATGGCCTTTAGAACAAATTGTTCTCATCCACCCATTCCTCTGGGGGAACTCTTCACTTTGTGGGGTTCAACATCCCCTGGGTTTGAGGCCTATAGGTTAACCTTTTTGCCAAGACAGTCTTACCAGGGTGTGGCCATGGGCATGCTACAGCTTCTTGGAAACACAGGTGAGAGCTGGGTGGCAGGTGGACACCAAAGGTGGATGAGCGGCCCTGAAAAGGGCTAGGAGCACTCACACCAGAGGTGCTAGTCCTCCTTAATACCCCACACACCCCTCAGTTCAGTAAAGAGAGGGCAAGCATCTAGCTTGTCTGCAGTAACACCAACTTTAAGAACAGAAAGCCCTGAGCAGCAGAGTAGGAAAATAGTTATGCTCAAAGCTTAAAGGTAGAAAAGAAAGAAGTAAAGTCAGCAGGGTACACAGGAAAAAAAGTATTGGCCGTGGTAGAGTCAAGGACTTGGAGTCAAATCCCAGCTCTCTCACGAATTACCTATGTGACCTTGGTGAAGTCATTAAAGGAAAGAAGAAAAGAAACAAGCATTTATTAAGCACCAACTACATTCCAGGCACTGTGCAAAACACTTTACAAATATCTCGTTTGATCCTCAAAACAACCTGGGAAAGAGACGCTACTATTACCCACATTTTACAATTAAGGAAACTGAGGAAGAGGTTGAGTGCCTTGCCCAAAGTCACTTAGCAAGTAAATATGTGAGTCTGGATTTGAACCCAAGTCTTCCTGACTCTAGGCCCAGCTCTCTATCCACTGAGCCACCTAACTGTCTATGTGGGCCTCACTTTCTGTATCTGTAAAATGAGGGAGCTGGAGTAGATGACCCCTAAAAGTCCCTTCCAGCTCTGACGAACTGTCAGGTGTCCTTTTTTTCCTGAAGAAAGGATTTAAAATGGAAGAAGATATTTTAAAACTAAAAACCACATCCATTTGTCTAGCATATGTAATGAGGGGCATTAGATTATGTCCAGATTAATTTATTTCTTGCTATCAGAAAATGGGATTCTGCCGTAGTTATTTTTATTTCTTGATTTTTTAAACGACCATTAGCTTAGAGCTGCCATATTTTTTGAGTTATGTTAACTAACTCTGCTTCAGGTTTTTGTAATGCAGCTTCCTTCGATGGCACCACCCCCAGTCATAGCTGAGACTTGGTTGTAAGGGAGGGAGACGGCGCTAGTCTTTATCCAGGCTGGTGCCCATTGTCTTCCGGAATCAGCCCTGGGAACTAGCGACGAACCTTTCCCTCCGTGGAGAGAGAAGTCTGAGATTAGGAAAATAGCTAGGCAGACATTTTCACCTGCTTGAATTAAAAATTCAATAATAATAATAATTCAGTTCTGTGGCAGGGCATCATGGTATACCCGAGTCAGGAAGACCTGGATTTGAATCCTGACTCTAAGGCTCGCTCGCCCTATGGCCCTGGAGAAGTCACAATCTGTCTTGAGCTTCAGATTTCTCATCTGTAAAATAATGATGAAAATACCTGTAGTACCGACCCCATTGTTGGTTGTTGTAAGGATCAAATGAGATAATATACTAATGAGTTCAACCCAGTAAACATATACATCATCTTCTATGTTCGGAGCTTTGCATTCTGTGCTGTGGATCCAAGAACAATAAAAATAGCTAACATTCATAGAGCACTTGGAAGTTCGCAAAGTTCGTGTTTTACAAATATCATCTCATCTGATCCTCACAACCACCCTGGGAGGTGGGAGCTATTATTATCCCCAGAATAAAGCTAAGAAAGACTTAGTGCAAGGGTGGGGAGCCTGTGGCCTCACAGGTCCTTGGGTGCGGTCTTTTGATTGAGTCCAAGTTCCACAGTACAAATCCTTTTATTAATGGGATTTGTTCTGTGAAGTTTGGATTCAGTCAAAGGGCATCACTTGAGGACCTAGAGGGCCACATGTGGCCTCAAGGACCTAGGTTCCCCACCCCTGGCTTAGTGACATGCCAAGGGTCACATAGCTGGTAAATGTCTGAGGGAGGATTTGAACTTAGGTCTTCCTGATTTCAAGTTCAGCATGCTATCTGCTATGCTGTGTATCTCATAAGGTTAAAACAAGATGCATTTCCTGCCCTCCAGCCCTTACAGACTCACAGAGGTATGAGACATATACAGATAACAAATAATGAGAATGCAACACATTCTGATGTGATAAGTATACAGAAGAGATAGAGCAGTGCTTGGCTCACAGTAACTGTTTACTAAATGCCAAAAAGGGGTGCAGATTGGAGCAGGGGGTACTTTTGGCTGGATCGGTCAGAGATGGCTTCATAGAAGAGCTGAGCTAGATTTTGAAAGGAAGCAATTCAACAGGTGGCAAACTGAGTAGAGCGCTGGGCCTGGAATCAGGAAGACTCATCTTCATGGGTTCAAATCTGGCCTCAGACACTTACCAGCTGTGTGACCTTGGGCAAGTCACTTAACCCTGTTTGCCTCAGTTTCCTCATCTGTCAAAAGAGCTGCAAAAGGAAACAGCAAACCACTCTAGTATCTTTGCCAAGAAAACCCCCAGTGGGGTCATTCGTGTCCCACTCTGAACAATAACAGCAACCAGTTTCAACAGGTCAAAATGCAGGCTGAAGCAGTTCCAGGCACGGAAGATGGCCTGTGCAAAGGCAAAGACAAGGGCAAGGTTAGGGCGGGATTAGAGAACGCCAAGTGGCCCAGCTTAGCTGGGATGTAGAGTGGGCAAACACCCACCTGGGTCTCGGGTTCACTTGGTTTTTAATGTCACTATTGTTGTCACTGTTTGGAGCCATTAGCAGAGGAAGTTAGAGCATGATAGAAATAAGGTCAAGGTCGCTGGTCTGGCCTCCCTTGGGGACAATTAGCTTTCCTGTGTTGTTGGATCACATGAATCCAGAAACTGCCCAGCTACTTCTCAAGGGCATGACATTTATCAAAAACGGGGTGGGTGGACTAGGGCAATTCCATCCTTGCCAATAGAAAAAGGCTCCAAGTACAATTAATGACCTACTGACTACAGGTCAGGAACAGCATCTTTGTACAGAGCACACACTTTAAAAGGAAATTCTACGGATTTTAGACATTTTTTTTCGAAATTTACTTACTCAGTCATTTTGTGAGTGCCTCATATTTTATTCAACACACCATAAAATGTGACAGTTTATCAGGCTAGCCTGTCTTTCCATTCTGTCCCTGGCAAGCTTCCACAGACTTCTCCCAAAGGACACAAGAAATACTGCAGCTAGCTAGTGGACTTTTCTGTGGTTACCTGCCTGGGGATGGGGGCGGGAGGAGGTTGGGGGAGGGGAGAGGGGAGGTTCTGTTACTTTCTCTTTCTTGACAGAATCAACCCTTCCTATAATTCTTCCTTCTTGTTTCTAAGCCATCTTTGTCATTATCAGACCCTTTCTTTCACAAAGGACCTCCTGGATATTCTTGCCTTTAGGCACTAAAACATTTTCTTCGAGACTAACAAAATCTTTCTCAACTTGAACTCTGGGAGCTCAAGTCCTATGTAAGGCACATTGATCTCTCTCACTGATTGACCTTTCTCTCTCTCTCTCTCTCTCTCTCTCTCTCTCTCTCTCTCTCTCTCTCTCTCTCTTTGTGTGTGTGTGTGTGTGTGTTCAGCATTAGTCCATCTTTAGATACTGAGTTCTTGAAAAAGGATTCTTTGAAGCTAATTCTAACGATGCTGATGATGAAGAAGATGAAGTGACATTCCCCTAGTTCGTTAAAATTTGCGAAGTGCTTTACATTAATTATTTCATTTAATCCTCACAACAATCCCAGGAAGTGAGTAGTTATCATTATCCTCATTTTATAGATGTGGAAACTGAGGTCCAGAGGGATTAAAGAATTTGCCCAGCTAGTATCGGAGATAGGCTTCAAACCCAAGTCTCTGCTGGATCCAAGTTCAACACTCTTTCTGTTATACCCCAAGACCTCTCTAAGGACCTGGTCTAGAATAAGAAACAATGTTGGCATTCATCTAATACAGCCCCCTCGTTTTATATATGAGGAAACTGAGACCCAGCTCTGTAGGTTAGTCAGTTTCCCTAATGTCACAGCAGAGCCAAGATTAGGACACAGGAACCCCTACTTAAGTGTGTGTGCCCAAGAAGGAACAAATGACATGTTTCTAATTCTTTCATTGAGGGATTTCCTGGATGTTTCTATCCAGACTCCTTTAGCATGTAATCTTTATATGTTGGCACTAAAAAATCCTTGTGTTATGTCACATTTGTCTAGTACTTGAAGTTTTAAAAGCCCTTTGGTGTGCCATGTTTCATTCAATCCTTTACCCAAGGGAAGTAAGTAGGGCAGGTTGCCTCCTCTTCCTTTAGTAAATGGAGAAACTGAGGCTCAGTGTTATTATAACACCTGCCTGATGTTATACAGTAAACAATGGAACTGCAGTTTCAACCCCAGTCTCTGAATGCCTAATCTAATAGTTTTCATACAATACATTCCCTGCAAATTGATTTTATTTATCCATTTACTTAAGATAATCTCTTTCTGTTATGTTTTAGGAAAGTTTTCTCTTGTTGGTAAAATCTGTTTGGTCACAAAATAAAGCATTTTTAACTAGTACTTTTCCTCTCATTACCAATTTCTCTAGCAATGTTGTTTCCTCTATTGTTTGGTTTCTCTTATGTATTTTTTTTCCAGCAATGATGTTACTTTTGCATTTCCCCCTTCCCTCCCAACTCTATTTGCTAGTCACAAGACTGAGGACCTTCCACTGATTCTTTATATATTCTTTTCAGGCTCATTTCCTGCCACCTTCCCCTTTTCTGTTTTTACTCTCAACCTCCACCTAAAAGGAGGGCAAACAGATGCTTCGCAAATGAATTAGCAAATGAATTAGTGCATTGGATGTGAACAGTCACTACTTAACACCTAACCTAGATTCATCCTATAAAATATTCATTCAAGATGATGTTGCTTTCAGTTCATGTGTTTGGTCAAAGTATTGACTAGTCATACAGAAATGATGCACCACAATGGCTTAACCCAAAGCAACATAGCAGAGTGGAAAGGCCATTGAATTGGGAGAAGTTTATAGATTCAAGATCCTGTTCTGCTGCTAGTCCTGATACAAATCACCTCACTCCTCAGGGCTGGAGTTTTACCAAGGCAATTGGCTCCTGCTAGAGACATGACGGATTCAGAGTACAGAATGAGACAGGCAGACATTTGCAGACTTGGACAATATGGTGATTTGTTTTGCTTGACTCTGCATATCTGATGTAAGAGTTGTTAGTTTTTCTTTCTTTCTTTCTTTCAAGTGGGAGAAAGAGGAAACCAGTGATAGGGTTAATAAAATTTTAGAAAAGAAGGTCTTTAAATGCCCAGGAAAGAGTAGAAGGAAGGTTAGTAGGAAACAGACAAGCAGGACAACTTGGAAAACAACATTTTAAAATTTGCTGTTTGAGGTGAAAAGCAAACTGTGCCTGGTGCAGAGGCCCAGATGCCCATACAATCCTCTTTTTTCTGTTCTGCTGTATACATTAAAATGATCATATTTGCTGTTCAAGTTCAGAATAAAAAAATTAATTTTTAAAAATGAGGGGGATGGTAAATTCCAGTTCTTAGATTCTATGATAAAAGCCTTATTCTTCTGCCTCTTCTATCCCTGAAGATTTTTTTGTGGGGAAAGTGAATGAGATGATCTATATAAAGCACCTTATAAACCTTTAAGAGCCACAGAAATGCCAGCTGCTAGCATCATTGTCCTTATCATTGCCACCAGCACTATCATCATCCTCATTAGTATCAGAGTAATTAGTCTAGGCACTTCACCACCAATGTTTATTAAAATTCTTCTATGACTTTAGGAGTTGCTATGGCCAAAAAAAAATCATCTCCCTATAGCCATCATAAGATTCTTTGATTAACTAGGCTAGTTCTGAAACAACAGACAGATTACTGGGTTTGTACTTGAAGCCTTTCCAGCTTGGTAGAGTGCTAATGCTGCTCATTCTCCACTGGGCCTTTGATACCCCTGGGTGACCTATGTACCAAGAGACAGCAAATACCATTACAACAAAAATAGCTTTATAACAAAAATTGGTCCATGCCTCAGGTAGCAGTCTATTTTTTCTATTATCATTATCATCCTAGTCCCAACCTTGGTTCAGATCCCATCTCTACCACTCACTACCTATGTGACTTAGACCAAGTCACTTCATCTCTCTTGGTCAGTCCATAAAATGATATATGGATATATTCATCCATAAAATGACAACATTAGACTTGACATCTGGCACTACTTTCATCTCTAAATCTGTGATCCTGAGATCCTATCATCATCATATCAAACAATATTTGACATCAATTCCAGCAAACCAAAACCATTTGGACAGCTCCTCTGATATGTAGAATGTAATGTATCCCTATCTTTTTTCCCATCCTTTTCACCTGGGAACGTCCCTCCACCCATGTGGAACCCTTTTTATATTGGTGAGCTCCGGCCAAAACCTACCTCCTTTTTGAGGAAGGGTGGCTATCCATTCCTGATTTTCTCTCCTAGATCTGCTTCTGATTCTCTGGATTTCACTACCATCTTCCCCTCTTTCCCACTCCACTCATGCCTTTTATTTCCTTTTATGAGTTATCTTCCCCTATTATAATGTAAATTCCTTAAAGGCAAGGGCTGTCTTCCTTTTTGATTATATTTTCATCCCCAGTGCTCAGCCCAGTGCCTGGCACATAGCAAATGCTTGATAAATGCCCATTGACTACCTAACCCAACTTACCTATACTTTACTATGTTTTCACACCAAAAAAAGTCCCTTTCCCCTCATTTTCTCAAAAACCAACACTTTCCCCAATTCCCTTCTGCATATGCCGGTCTAGATATCCCCTTATTAGCAACTTATTCTGATTAGAATTACACCAAATTTCCTCCTTGCTTATTGCTAGTAGAAGAGCACAGACTAAAAGCCAACCTTGTGATTTCTCACTAAATGTAAAATCTATGATGTGGACCACCTGAGGCAGGCCTCAATCACAAATGAGCATCTAGTGAAGTAATCCACTTGGGACTCACTGTGAGCACCATGCTAGGTTGAACATTCACTGACAGCTATTTAAAATGACATCTTTTAACCCAAAGGAAATAACTTCTTATCAAGTCCGCTATTAGCTTTCCTTCACACCTTAATATCTCCTTCTTGCTTACTGGGTGCCCAAATCAATCCCCGCCAGGCACTTCCATCTGGGCATGCTCCAAAGGCAAGACTCCATTTTACAGTAGTTATCCTGAAATTATCAGCATGGTCCACCTTAGCCGGACATTCCCCTCCCCCATGAATATTCATGCCAACTCAGCCATCCACATCTACCCTTCAGACCCTCTGTGACTAGGAGCAGAGAGGTTTGGGATGAGAGATTCTTCTCATATTTGTCCCTGTCTCTCACCCTGAAGGCTTTTGAACCTTTCTTCCACCACACCATACATGATTTGGACCACATAAAAGCACTCCTCCAATGCCAATGGTATTTCTCTTTATTGCACTCATAGAGGGTAGCACATTGTTTTTTCAGACCAATTGTGACAGGAGAGAGGGAAAGCAATCAAATATTCCAGGCATGAGAGTCCTTGATTCCTTACATCTTGGAGAATACAGGTTGTCAGATCTGTTTGCTATTACCCCTGTTTCCGCTTCCCAACAGGGAGCACACTTTTTATATAATCAGGAAACCGATAAACCAGAACGTAGTACATAACTTGTTTTTTCTTATTGTTTTCTTAATTTCTTAAGTCACTGGGCCCAGCCAGTTCTTTCTTGATGAATTAAAGCAAATTGTAGATATACAAATCTCTGCCTATCTTAAAGTAAAGGTGACCTCTTGCTGGACTAGAGGCTGAGAACTAGTGAAATTAAATTAACTTATTAAGTAAACCTTTAGATGCAGAAATAACATTGATTTGATTACTTATTTTCTATGCATTCCTTTGATGTTAGAAATGCGTTTTATCTTAATTGGCACTTGGGCCAGCCAGGTGGCATAGTGGATGGAGTGCCAGCCCAGGAGTCAGGAAGACTTGAGTTCAAATCTGGCCAAAGACACTTACTAGCCTCAGTTGGCCTCAGTTTCCTCACCTGTAAAATGAGCTGGAGAAGGAAATGTCAAACCACTTCAGCATCTTTGCCAAGAAAACTCCAAATGGAGTCATGAAGAGTCGGACACCACTGAAATGAGTGAACAACAACAAAATCTATACTTAGATTACACATTACAGTCAATGTGGTTTAGTGAACAAAAGTGCCAGCCTTGGGATCAAGAAGACCTACATCTAGTTCTTGTCTCAGCTGTTTGCTAATTGTGTGACTCTGAGCAAGTCACTTAAGCTTTGGTTTGGGGGCCTCAATTTCCTTATCTGCAATAACCATGAATCTTGCAAAATGCTTCACAAACCTTAAAATGCTATCTAAATGTGAATCGTTATTAGAGTCTGCAGGGATTCTCTGTGGGTCTCCTCCTGTGGCTTGTTTCTTTTCTTATTGGACACATTGGAGGCTTTATGCTCTGGATTTGTTTGTGTGCTGTTCCCATCTTTCTCCCACCACCTCCATTTTTCTCATGTACCTTTTTGGGACCTACTCAGGATCCATCTTTTATCAATGCATGTTTCTTTTTAAAAAAAAATACAAATGCATTTTTCTCACCTATATTTTTGATACAGTTTTTCTGAAAGCAAAAGTGAAGTGCTCTAAGTCAACCTCATTATGGTTCACAAATCAAAAACATGACTTTGTTTCCTGCTGAGTCTAATTTTTCCCCTGTAACTCTCCTTACTAGGTTCAAGCAAGGAGTCATAAATTCATAGAGATCTCAAGAATGGCAACTTTCTCCGATTTAGCCAGGAGTGGAGAATTATTATACATTAGTCCTACACATGATCAGTAGGCATTATCCTGAGTGAACAGCTGGGCATGAGAATGGGGGAAGAAGGGCTAGGGTAGAGCCGAGTCAAAGGAAGCCTGCACCATTACAGTATTCGGCCATGTCACTCCCATCACCCCTAAGGTACTTGGAGTCTACTGTTCTAGACACTGGTTTCTAGCAGATGGAGAAGTCTGTCTACAGCCAATAATACACAGCTGCTCTGGCATCTGAATAAATCTCCTGAGATAGCCAGATGCAAAGCCCCACTACGCTAGACATACAGGAGCAAACAACAGGAAGATTCTTCTCCCCTCTGTGGATTTGAGACAACGTTTTTACCACAATTTCTAGAGCCAGAAGGGGAGAGTCCCGAGGGTAGCTATACATGTTACTATAAATTATTGTTTAACAAACTGCACTAAAGCATGGAAGTCAACATAGCCATTTCAAATTACTTGATCCCTTCTGTACTTTTGGCTTCTCTGGTTGTAAGATGGGAGCTTTCTCCCAAAAATCTTTCTTGTGAGTTCTGTGTTGAACTATAGACAAATAAATAATGTATGAATGAACAAATAAATATGTGCTCCTCAGACAAGCATGTTCATTTGGAATCTAATTAAGGACAGTCTCTAGACAACTGTGGAATTAGAAATTCTGAATGGAAATATTTCCAAGTAAATAAAATAAATCCATATAATAAATGCTGGTGGCAAGGACAAAAAAGGAACAGCTATCACATACACTCAATGAGGATTTGTGAAATCAATTTGAGCTCCCCTTCTCAGCCTGCCTCCCCTCACAGAATGTGTCCAGTGAAATATTAGGCAATATAAAATACAGCATGTAAACTCCTTGAGGTCAAGGAATGTCCCATTTTTATCTTGATATCCCTGGTGCCTGGTCCTTGATGATTGATTTGCATCTCTACCACCTAACACATTGCCTGGTATGTGGTCAGTAATTAAATAAAAGTTTTTTGGTTGACTGACTGATTGGTTTGACCAAATGACATGGTTGTTTTACAGGACAAAGAATACAGTCTGATTCACACCAGACCTCACTCAAATCCCTTTATGTTAACTGTCTTCTAAAACAATAATTTTTAAATTTTGCTTTTCATTTCTTTCAAAAATATTCTGGCATTTTTAATTCACTGCTTGCTTACATGCCTGACCCAGAATCTGTCTTTTAAAATAATATGGTTACATTTCTATTTCCTCCCAAACAATACTGAAAGTTCATGTTGTGACTAATGTGATGTTCTCATCTTCTCTTTCTTCCTGCGCGTGGGCCAAATAGAAGTACTCAGCTGTGTCCCTCTGCAATATCTCTACGGAAGTCCTGAAAGTCATCAACGCCACAGAAGAGTTGATAGCAGAATCGAATGGTCCCTGGGATTTCCCAGCAGATCCTCCTGAGAGAGAGAAAGGGTCATTTCCTCTGGGGACAGACCATGTGAGACTTGACGAGCAGCTCACTTCACTGGAAGAAAACGTAAGTGTGTGTGGCTGGGGGAGCCCTGCTCGGGTTAGATCAGCGATGGTTACACGATTCAGCCTGTGAATGGACACCTACCCTATGACTGATTGATGTCACAGAGCTTAGCACAGTGCCTGCCACATAGTAAACAATTGTCATTGCTGTGTGTCCTTTGCTGTCAAAGGGGACAATTAAAAAATGTTTGTTGACGTGGATTGTTGACTTAAGCCCAGAAATGATGAGGTCTGATTCAATGGAATGAGTGTTGGGGAATGTTGGAGGACCTGGTTTAAAACACTGCCTCTCTCACTTACTACCTGTGGAACCATGGGAGACTCAGTTTCCCTCTGAAGATCTCCTTTCCTCACCCATCAAATGAAAGCATTGGAGTATTTTACCTCCATGATGGCTTCCAGCCCTGGATGGGTGATAGTCTATGAAGCACACACAGGTCCAAGGGGCTGTATTAATTCTCCAGACTCCAAGAATGCTCCTCTCATCCCTCACTGCCCCACAATCCCCCACAAGGTGGTAAAATCCTATTGGATTTTAAATCCTATTGCATCCTAAAAATCCTATTGGAGACAATTAAGGCAGATAGGGAGACCTGGCTAGCACAGTGTAAGGAGAAGGGCTGTACTTGTATCCATGACTCCAATCAATCAGGCTTCCTTCCCCTATGGAAGCAGGGTAGTGGATAGTGCATTGGGCTGGAATCAGGGTAACCTGGGTATGAGCTCCATCTCACACTAGCTGTGAGACCTTGGGCAAGTCACTTATCCTTCCTAGGTCTCAGTTTAGTGTAGTACTTCACTTATGGGGTAGTTGTGAGGCTCAAGCAGACCAATGCATAGAAAGTACTTTGCAATCCTTAGTAACTTGAGTAACTGAGCTTGAGTTTCCTAAGGGTTGGGCAAGATGACCTGTGAAATCCTTCCCAGTCCTAAATCCTATGGGCCTGCGATTTCTATAGTCCTGGGCAATAGTACCTTATATACATCACCTCACCTGAGTTAAAATCTGGCCTCACACACTTCCTAGCTGTATGACCCCAGGCAAGTCACTTCACCCTGTTTGCCTCAGTTTCCTCATCTGTGAAATGAACTGGAGAAGCGAATGGCAAACCACTCCAGTATCTTTGCCAAGAAAACCCCCAATGGGGTCATGGAGAGTCAGACGTGACTGAAACACTGAACAGCAACTTTTATTGTTGTCATGACCGTGCCCTACAGCTGATAGATCAAGAAGCATTTATTAAGCCCCTTCTCTGCGCCAGGCCCTGAGATAGAGATAGAAAGACACAAGTGAACCATTTCCTACCCTCAAGGAATTTATGTGCTATTGGAATTAAAATCCAGATCAAATAGGTTTGAGATGAAGCAAGTCAGGAAAGGAATGTATTTTATATAGTAGCTATCAAATAGGCTCCACCAGTGTCTTTCTCTGGTGCCTCATTTTGGTGGGGAGGGGATCCAGGGTTCTCAGAATCTATGCTGCCAGAGCGTAAGCCATCCAGAGTGGAGGAGCTTTGAGCCTAGTGCTGGTGATGAGCTGCCTTTTGTTATCCGAGGAGTGTGGGAGAGTAGAAGAACGCCAGTCTGGGGGCCAGAGCACATGGGTTCAAATCTTGATTCTGCTTCTTACTACATGTATAATCTTGGCCAAGTTACTCATGGCCTCTGACCCTAAGTTACTTTATCTTTAAAGTGAGAGGTTTAGACTAAATGATCTTAACGTTGTCCCCCACTCAATCTGTGAAGCAAAGCTCCTGTCTAAATGCTGAGGCTCATCGCTAGGCTGACTGTGGGCTGATAAATTTCTCCCTCACAGGCCCTCTCAAAGACCACCCACTAAACCCTAGCAAGGACTCTTAATCTGGGATCTGTCATTATTTTTTTCTTTTGATATTTTGATGACTGTGTTTCAGTGTAACTTGTTTTCTTTGGAATCTTTTGTATTTTATTTCATGCCTTTAAAAAGCAGTATTCATCGAAGGGGACTATATTCTTCACCAGAATGGGGGTGGGGCCAGGGGAAGGGCTGTGATATTGAAAAAAAAGAAGCTAACTCTTTCCCTAGAGGTTCTGTCCCTATCCACAAAATTTCATATTCTTGAAGTATTGAAATATTATACTTATATGCACTTAGGCTTGAATCTTGAATAATATCTATCATCAATATTATTAATATGAAATGTTATATTTATTATATATACACTTAGTAATAATAGCAATAATAACTAACATTTAGCTAGAGCTTTAAGGTTTGCAAAGCACTTTATAATCTCATTACTACACCCTGTTGCCTGAAATGGTTAAAATTTAACTTCCAATAGACATTTCTCCTCATTCTCCACTTTGAGCTCCTATGCAAGGCATTCAATAGGAATATTTCCCTGTCAGATAGACCAGTATATTTCAGATGAGTCCATTACATGTCATACTCAGTCCCTTTTTCTATTCTCATGTTTATTAAGCCTTCCCATTCTGAAGACGTCTACCACTGACTCAGAATGTAAGTGACACCAGTAATCTCATCAGCTCTAAGGAGATAAAAGCAATGATTTTGTATTCTTGGGGAGAAGATGCTATAAGACGGAGGCTTTTGAAAACACAGGTTTTCCTGTCAAGGAGTTTTCAGCTGTCTCTCAGGCATCTCCTTCTATAGGGAAATATTGGTCCCCAGCCCTTCCTTTCCTCATTTCACTTTTAAAATTAAACCCTCCATATTCCTGGGAGCCTATTCAAGATTGTTTTATGAGTCAGGAAGAATTAGGAGTAGTGGTGAAACATCCCCCCACCACTTTTGAAAAATCTGTTGAATTTGTCAAGCCAGTAAGCATCTTTTTGTCTTGTCTAGGAGGGAATCCAAAAAATGCATTGAGAGACAAGACTGGCCTTAGTTAAAAGAAAAAAAAATTTCTAGACTCTCACTTGAGAGACTGAGGAGGATGATTGGATTAAGTCTTTGTTTCTGTTTTGCTTTCCTTAAAGACCTCTCATTTAACTCTTTTATCTCATTCTGCAAAGTGAAGGCAACAATTATTTATTAAAGACCTACTATGTGCTAGTCAGTGGTAAGCACTGGGGATACAAAGAGGGCAAAAGACAGCTCTTGTGGATCTCAGAATCTAATGAGGGAGACACAAACAAACAACTGTGTACAAATAAGCTACATAAAAGATAAACTCAGAGGGAAGACACTAGAATTAAACAGAGATTGGGAAGGGTTTCCTGTAGGAAGTACTACTTTAGCTGAGACTTGGAGATAAGGAGAGTGTTCTAAGCATGGGAGTCAGCCAGTGAAAATACCCAGTGTAGGAAGATGAATACTTTATAAAGTATCCCATCAAATTTGTTGTTGAATCACTTCAGTCATGTCCAACTCTGCGTGACCCAATTTGGGGTTTTCTTAGTGAGATACTGGAGTGGTTTGCCATTTCCTTCTCCAGCTCATCTCCCAGATACCCTCCACCAAAGTCCTGCTTTGGTGTCTAATTGTGATGTGGAAGGGAAGGAACCCTGGGTCCTCAAAAATGATTAGTCACTAGAATGTGATCTCAATTGGGAATTCCAGATTGGAAGGCTTCTAGTCCAAGCCTGGTAATGGGCATAATTTCTGTTATCATGGCAGTGTGGTGGAAAAGAAAAGAATGTTGCCTTTGGAGTACCCACAAGAGATAAAGGCATGAGAATATACTACTGTCTTCTCTCTGTGCATACCCAAAAAGCAGACTGACAATGATGAGACATTTGGATAGGATCAGAAACTCACAAGAGAAATGCAAGTAAAGTCTTTCAAAATAATCAGTGGGTGCCTATATCCCGTGCTACCTAAGAAAAGTCGAGTCAATAAGGATGGTGGGAAGAATGCTCCTGAGACTGGTATTACAGTCATAGATTTTGTTCTAGAAGGGACCTTAGACAGAACACTCTCTCCTCACAGAAAAGGAAAACAGTCCCAGAGAGTTCAGGCGACCTGCCCAAAGACAGGCAAGGTGTAAGGAAGCAAAGTCAGGATTCCAGTCAGGTCCCTAGACTCCAAATTTCAAATTCTGCCATCTTTCAACCATGCCTAAGTCAAGAGACCTGAGTTTTAGTCCACCCATCACCAGTCCTGCGGTGTTAGGCTAATCACTTAGCTTCCCCTCCTCAGTTTCTTCAGGTATGTAAATGAGGATAAAGGTAGCTGGGTGGTGCAGTGGATAGAGCACTGGCCTGAAATCAGGAAGATCTGAGTTCAAATCCAGCCTCAGACACCTACTAGCTGTGTGACCTTAGGCAAGTCACTTTCCCTCACTGCCTCAGTTTCCTCATCTATAAAATGAGCCGGAGAAGGAAATGGCAAACCACTCCAGTGTCTTTGCCAAGAAAACCCCAAATGGGGTCACGAAGAGTTGGATGCAACTGAACAACAAAAAACAGCAGCTCATCTCATGTAGGGAATCACATGAGAGCATAGAATCCCAAAGTCAAAAGAAACATCAAAGGTTCTATTCTCCAATCTGTGCAATAGCAATGCATGTGTAATATATAATATTATTATTAAGAAAGTACTATGTTAATAAGGCAGTTTTCTTGGAGCTGCCACTTGGTATTAGCACATGGAAAGAATGATGGTTCTGGTGTCATAAGGGACTCAGTCCTGTCTATGTGTGACCTTGAGTCACACACACACACACACACACACAATCCCCCTGGGTCTCAATACCCTTGCCTCCATTCCCAACTTTCCCCTCTTCAAAACTCTTATTACTGAGGGCACCACCATCCTCTCAGCCTTCAGGCTCAGAACTTCAGTGTCCAACTCAATTCCCCATTCGATCTCAGCCCGCATATCCAATCCATTGCTGAATGCTGTTTCTACCTTCACCACATCTCTCCCATTTCCCCTTCTCTCCACTGCTCCACTCTCCAGCTGCTCCCCTGCTGCAGGCCATCGCACCTGGACTATTGTATATAATACCTTCTCATTGGTTTCTTTCACCTGAGTCTCTCTTCAATCCCATCCATTCTCCACTCAGATGCCAAAGCAATTTTTCCAATGAAATGTTACCCAACTTGTCCAGAAATCTGTACTAACCAATCGATTAACAAATATTTATTAATGCCTAGTACGTGCTAGGTGCCTGCCCTCCTAGAGCTCACATTCTAACTCAGAGTTCCCATGGCTGTCATTCGTCTCTTTTGTTTGTAGGTGTACCTGACCGCAGGCACCGTCTACGGGTTAGAGGGCCAGCTGAATGAACTGGAGGATGCTGCCCGGAGAATCAGCAGCACCACAGGGGAGTCAGAGCTTGCTGAGCTGGAGGACCAAGTGGCCACAGCAGCAGCCCAGGTGCACCACGCAGAGCTGCAGGTGAGAATGTCTCTTCTACTCATCGCCAGCTGGTAATAGTCCTGAGCCCGTGAAATCAGGAGGTGTCAGAGCTACAAGGGATCTTAGAAGTAATCTAGTCTAAACCGCTCCACCCACTTTACAGATGTGGAAACTGAGGCCCAGGCAGAGAGAGATTGATTTGCCCGAAGTCACGGGAGTGGTAAGTGACAGAGCTAGGTCTGTACTATGCCATGTGCTTCTTCTCTCCCTAATTCTGCCACCCTTCCTATCATCATCTCAGTAATAAGTATCCCTTTTCTGTATTCCAGGCTCTCAGCAAAACTGCAAACCAGCTGGTTGTCTTGCTCACCTAACATAGCTTTTCCGCAACCATATCCCCTTTCCCTGGCAAACAGGGCCCTCAACTTATGTCTTTCCTTCTCTTTAAAAACATCCTCAGAAAGGAATTCAAGGAATCCATTTAAATTAAAGTAAAAATGTGTGATAGCTACTTGTGCTCCAGTAACATAGCCATGGAAGACCCTTAGTTACCTTTGTATTTCAATGAGACATCAGAATAAGACTTTAGTAGAGGACAAAGTCATGCACATATCAAAAATATGTATTATATGCAGTAATTTTGGGGCATAAAAATTGTCCCGATGCCTTCTTAGAGGTTCTAACAGCATGCTAGAGGCCTCTCTGGGAGTAATTTAATATTCTGTGTAGTCTGTCTATCCATATGTTATCTCTTGCTGTAGCGACCTCCATTTCTGATAATATATTTCCTAGATATATTTGTGTGTATGTGTGTTTCTCTCTGTATGTGTGTGTTTCATTTCTCACAAAGAAGTCATCATTGGTGATATCTTATTGCCAGCTTAGGCTCAGTAGGTGTCTGATCATTGTGCTTTAGGTCTCCAGTAATTTGGAGACCTGGAAGACTTCGAGACTTAGCTATTTGGAAATTATTGTATTCCATGATATGCCATCAAATAGAATTGCCAAGAGCGTATTGATCTGTAAAAGGTGGGGGAAAATTTATACCTTTTTGGTGTAATGTTCACATTTAATACATGAAACTTTTGGAAGAATAAAATAATCTATTCCAAGTTTTTTTTCTTATTTTATTATATATTTATATAATTTATTATATATTATTTCTTATTTTTTTCTTACTTCTAGTGTTCCTTTAGGGGAAGATTATGTTGATCTTTACACTCTGGGAATGTAAACCTATTGAATATAACATGGTTAATTAGTCATGGATTTATGTATTTAGAAGACTTTTAATGGTCATATTCTCTTCTTTTTGCCTGCCTCCATTTTTCTATGCTTTAAGATTTCAGATATTGAGAGTAGGATTGCAGCCCTGACATTGGCGGGGCTGAATGTGGCTCCGTGTGTCCGTCTGACAAGGAAACGGGATCAGAAGCAAATGAACCAGGTGCTTTTACTTTCTTTGTCAACATATTCAGGACCTGGAGAATTCCAGGAGGCGGGGGAAGTTTTTTGGCTTTGTAAAAAATAAATATGTTGATTCTTGTTCATAGGTACAGACCATTGACACATCAAGACAGCAGAGGAGAAAACTCCCAGCCCCACCAGTGAAAAGTATGTTTTAAAGACATCATTGAAAATTAACTGTCTAAATTGCATGATTCAAACAGGAAGGGGAGATTGGAAATGAGAAATAGTGGAGAGCTCACTTCTGAATAATTCTCCCTTGGAGAACCTTTCAGCCAAGGCTTCTCAGTAAACCTTGTCCCTCACTTACTTTTCAGATGAGAAAACAGAGGCTGCTTCACTTACTTCTGTCAAAACATTTAACCGGAATTTCATACTCCAGGGGTCTATGACACAAAGGACTAAAGAAAGAAAAAGTACTGCCAAGGACTTGATGGTAAATTTCTCCCTCCTCCTTGTCACTTTCCCAATGGATGTTAATTCCAGGCCAGAGCGCTTCTCAACCTGAATGTTGGGAACCATGGCCCCTCTTTATATGGAACCTCAGTGTCTAATTCACAGAATGACAAATATACCCTCTTGTATTGTTAGTTACCTTTCTTTCGATCAATTAGCAAGCATCCTCTGTTTGGAATTCAAATTCCTTCACCACCTGGATCCTTCCTACTTTTCCTTACCCTGGAAAGTGTAAAAGAAACTCTAACACTTCACAATCCTCTACACACACTCCAACTCAGCTCCCCTGGCCCACTTGGTGTTCCTCCTACATGACACTCCACCTCCCATATCTGAACCTTTGAACTGGCTGTCCCCCATCCCTGGAACATACTTCCTCCTCACCTCTTACTCTTAGCATCCCTGGCTTCCTCCAAGACTCACCTCAGATCCCACCTTGTACAGTAGGTGCAGGTGTATGTTTCTTGTACATACCTAGTTATTGGTATGCTGTAGCCCCAATTAAAATACAAGTTACTTTAGGGCAGGAACCGTATTTTTGCCTTTCTTAATATCTCCAGCACTTTAGCATAGTTCCAGGCACATAGTAAGCACTTAATAAATGCACACACACACACACACACACACACACACAGTGCTTACTATGTGCCAATCATTGTGTTAACCACTGGAAATACAAAAAAAGGCCAAAACAGGACATTCCTCCGGGAGCTTACATTCTAATGCCATGTGTTCTAGGGTATGTGTCTTAGCTGCCAAAAAGACTGCGAGCTCTTTAATAGCAGAGCTTGCTACATCTTCAACACTTCTGTGCTTGAAGGTCACATCTTAAATAAGGAAATATGACCCAGAGCACCTGCTCCCCAACAGCTTAGAGTCTAGTTGGAGAAATAAGGCTTACCTGCATGAAAAAATAATTAACACCAGGCAGTATATACTAAATTCCAAACAAGTACTATGGGAGTCCAGAGAGAAGAGATCTCATTTGAGCTGGCTGGTCAGGGAAAATGAAGGGGAAGGATTTGCCCTAGGCCTCTAAGAATGGCTAAGATTGAAACCAGGGAGAGGCTTTATGAGCATTACAGAAAATTGGAAAAGCAGGAGCCAAATACAGAGGCTGCCTAGTCCTTTAAGCTGTCCCTCATAGAGCCACAGAGCTTTATAATCAGGAATATTTTCCCATCCAAATCTCCCTGTTCAGGTGTAAAATATTTAGAGGTTTTTCAGTGCCTGCCTCCTACATAAGAAGATAATTTCTATTTTCTTACTTTAAAAAAAAGCAAACCATTGATGGCGAGGTTATCATCTCCAAGGAGTTGACAACAATCTGTGTGCTAGTATGTTACTGTTATATTTTTTATCTGCCAACCCTTGACTAAAATGAATAGCTTGAGCTTAATTTATTTCCCATTATTTCCAATTTATTCCCCATTTATTACCAATTCCCAGTTTATTTCCCATTATTGCTATGTGCCAGGCACTATGCTAAGTGCCGAAGATCCTAAGGAAAGCAAAAACAAGGTCTCTGTTCTAAGGGACTCACATTCTAATGGGGCTACAACACACTAAAAAGCTAGGTATATACAAAATACATGCATATACACATGTGTGTGTATATTTATATATATAGACATATGTAATATATATAGGTACATACAGTATCTATGGATAGATAGATGATAGATAGATACATAGATGGATACATAGATACAGAGAGAGAGAGAGAGAGAGAGAGAGAGAGAGAGATGCTTACTTCTACCTCACCAGCAGCCCTGGCCTTTTTCAAGACTTAGCTCAAATCTCACCTTCTATAAGAGGACTTTCCCAATTTCCCTCTGCTGTTAATGCCTCTTTGACAAGATTCCCTTTATTATATATCTATTTGTACTACATTTTTATATACTACATGTATTTACTATACATTTATATATCTACATACTCTATATATTTACTATATATCTATACCATATATGTAGATATTATATAGATTATATCTACATCCACTATAGATAGATATAGATATATAGTCAATGGAATCTCATTAAGGAAGCATTAACACAGCAATGCAAGGATCTACAACAATTCCAAAAGACCCATGATGGAAAATGCCATCCACATCCAAAGAAAGAACTATGGAGTCTGAATGCAGATTGAAGCAGACTGTTTTCTTTTTTTGTTTTGTTTGATTTTTTTTTCTTTCTCATGCTTCCTCCCATTTGTTCTGATTCTTCCATACAACATGACTAATGTGAAAATATGTTTAATAGGAATGTATATATAGAGCCTATATCAGATTGCATGCCATCATGGGAAGGGGGGAGGAGAGGAAGGAGGAGAAAATTTAAAACTTATGGAAGTGAATGTTGAAAACTAAAAATAAATAAATTAACTTTTAAAAAAGGAAGCATTAACAGCAGAGGTGGGGTTGGGATAGACCTTTTGCAGAAGGTGAGATTTGAGCTGAGTCTTAAAGAAAGCCAGGGACTCTAGAAGTCAGAGGTAAGGAGGAAGCATAATCCAGGGACAGAGGGGAAGGCCATTACATAGGTTTGTCATGACTATGGACACAGATTATATAATGCTTCTAAAAGCAAAGTTCATATTGAGTAGGGTTTCCCACAATCTGTGAAGCTTTTTGCTGGGGATATTAAATTCAAATAAGCAAACATTTATTAAGTATCTACTGTGTGCAAGACTTTGGAGGCATGCCCTTGCCCAACCCAGGAAGAAAAAGGGACAGTGCATGTAAAACCCTTTCTCGGAACAACTCCTACACCTATGGTCCTCAGACTTTCCAATCTGTGTCCCACACCCTGCTTAAATCATCTGTGAACAGTTTAAAAGCTGCCATTTTGTCCTGCAGACCATTGCAAAACAGCTGTTCAGAGCACCATGATTGCTTGTCTGTGAAAGCTTCTTATAAAGTCCAAGAATAAAACAGGAGGTTCAAAAACCAAGTAGGTTGGCTTATCCCTTATAAGTCATCATCACCCCCTCAGCAGATGTGTAAATTTGTAACTTCCCCTAAACTCTTTTGAGTGCCAGTTGTGTAAAGTCTCCCCAGGAAGGGGCCAGAGCAGGAGCATAAAGATTAGAGCTGGTGGACACCATAGAAAAGTCAAGCTAGTCACATGTCCTTTTACCAAGTAGGCATAGAGAGAGGCCAAGACTTGCCCAAGGTTGCTAAGTGACTAACAGATTGAAAACTTCAACCCCAGGCTTTCCACTGCCCCATTCAGCCCCTACATAGCTTTCTTAGGTTTTATAGTTTCTAAGATATAGGATCAGAGGGCTGGAGCTAGGATCCCAGAGGCCACTATGTAGCTTGAATATACCTCTATGTGTCCACATTATCAAGCTCCCTGAAGCCAGGGATTATTTCATTTTTTATCTTTATATACTCAGCACCTAGCACAGTGTTTGGCACATAACTGCTACCTAATAAATGTATGTTGATTAATAGAGTGACCTATTCTAACTGCCTCATTTTACAGAAGGTAAAATTGAGACCTAGAAAAATTAACTTGCCTAAGGTCATACCACTAGTAACCATCAGAGATGGGATTCAGGAAGAGTGGCTTTTTCTGCTGGAGAATTTTTAGTTGATTTTTCAGTCCTTATCCATTCATTCTTTCATATCTTCTTCTTCTACAACCATTAATCAACACCCTTCTGTCTAAAATAACCATATACTTTTAGAGTGGCAAAATAAGGCACAATATATCATTTGGGAAAATTCTGGAGAAGGTGCAGCACTATCTAGGAGACTTAGTAGATTGTGTAAACATCAGCATTGTCTTTGGACTTTAGCCAAATAATTGTTGCTCCTGATAAGAAAGACTTGTGAAGGAAGCAAGGGCATCATAGCACAGTGAATAGAATGCCAGACTGGAAGTCAAGAAGATCTGGGTTCAAATCCAAATTCTGACACTTACTAGCTGTGTGACCCAGCATTGTACTGTGGAAAGATCAATGGCTCTGGAGTCAGAGGAAATGGGTTCAAATCTTACTAATTAATACCTAATACCTGTGTGACCTTGGACAAGTCACAACTTCCAGTGGCCTTGGTTTCTTTCTTTGTAAAATGATGGGGTTGGCCTAGATGACCCTGAGGCCTATTCCAGCTCCTGGGGCAACACTAGGACTTATCTATTATACCAAGCTATAACAATGGAAGGAGTCTTCATACCGCATGCCAACCAGCAGACCTTCTATCTATTTGGTCACTAAGAGAGCTCTAATGTAGAAATAGCCTGGAGTTGTTAGATGGATGATCACTAGCTTCTTAGACATTTTTACTTTTGCTAAGTGGCCAATCATCTGTTCAATATTTTGCTAATGTGTCATTTTCTCTCTCTCTTAGGAACCAACTCTAGGATCCGCCATAATGTTTTAGTGGTACACAACTCTACTGCCAATCACACACTGCCTCCAGCTGTATACACCAGTGCCTTTCTTGAACAGCCATTGTATACAGTATGTCCCATAGAAAATAGGCCCCAGAGGAGCATCGCTTCCTCTGGGAGCAGGGCTTTCTTTTCGTCTTGGATACCTCACTGAGAAAGTTGTCCAAGGCTTCAGCATTCTGGTCTGCTAGTGGGAACATTGCCTTATGTTCCTTCGAGACTCCAGGAAAGATACTAAGACACTGAGTTTCCAAAGCAAAGCTCTTTGTTTTACAAATGGCACTTTTTTTCTCCTGTCAATCAATTGTGCTAAAGAATGTCGTCTTTTAAGATAATATATGTGGCTTTTTTTTGGTAGCCCTGATTCCACCAGATGTCTATCAAAATTCTATCTGGTAAAAGAGAAAACAGCCATCCTACTGGCCCCTTAGTGCTCACAAAGACCTCCCTGACTTATGCATGCTAAGGAAAATGGACCTGGTAGTGAATGCTAGTTTCACTGATGTTGGGAGTAGTAGGGGTGCAATTTTCATTCTTAAAAACAAAAAGAAAAAAAAGCTACCAGTGAGCAGAGGCATCTGTCAGTCTCCTTTCCGTCTGCCAGGCTTCTGGCTCATGGCTCTTACAATTATTTTTGTTAGTTTACAGTCACAAATCATGATGTCATATTCCACCAGGATGGTCCCTAGTGAAATGAATATGGCACACCTAAACAAAGACATGCATTTGCTCTTTATCTCCATCCCAGGGACTATCATGAATTCTAGGCAAGTCACTGGTACCTTGACACTTTCAGCAACAATTGGGGATTCATTCATTAAATTAGGTGCCCATGGACCTCCTTAGGACTTAGACTTTCCCAACACCAAAGGAGAGAAAAATGTTGGGAAAAAACAGCCCATAATTCACCTTCTGAGCATTATCCAAAATCAAGGGTGTGCAGCTTAGTACTACGGTTAGCTCACACATTTACAATATACAATACAGCTTCCAAAGTGCTTTCCCTCTCTGTGGATGGTAAGCAGTAAAGATACTAGTATCTCCATTATGCAGATAAAGTCACCAAGGCAGAAGTAAGACTCCAATCTAGTCTTTTCATTCCCAAGTCCAGGGCTCTTTCTGCTAGGTAAAAAAATCTATTGGGTAGGTTCTAATAGAATACAAAAGATAAATTGAACTCAAAATTACTTACTGAAAGCCAGTTGGAAAATAATTTTTAGGACTCAAAGTATCAAATTGTTTCAAAGGAAATGCTAAATACCTTTTTAAAAAATTACCATAAGCAGCGTGACTCCAAATTATAAGTGTAACATCAATAAACTCTTAAGTTACTCTGGGCATGTGTGAACAGCAGGAACACATACGAAATATATGTCAGCTTGCATTCTGTTCACAAAAACAAACAAACCTAAAAATTTCATTCAATAAAGTGGGTCATGTTTATTCATGTTATTAAAGGAGAATCTAATTAGAAGGGTTGAATTAATTGGGATGACTAAAGAAAATCTCCCTTGCACCATTTTTAACCTCTAGATGATTGGTTTGTCTGTTACACCCGTTCCCCAATCTTGATGGCTGCCAGTATGAGTCATGAGCTGACCCTGATGGTGGTTTGCATATTCATCTAATTATAATATTTACTACTACTGTATATGTGTTATCCAACCTAAAAGACTCATTTGAATAGAGTAAATCTTTAGCTTTTGTTCCACTGGTATAATTTAAAACAAAATGGAGAAGAAAAAAGCCCACAATACAAAAAAGTTTGGAGTTCAGAATAGAATGTATTCCATGAAGAGGCATGAGAAGAAGCTACTGTTGTGTTAGTGTTAAAATATTCTGTCTTCTTTGACAAAAATGTGTCCTGTGTAAGCATTGCAAAAAAACAAAAAACAAAAAAAACTGCTCTATGGCATTTGAATTTTTACAAAGGTTTCCTTGTGCCAAATCTGTGTGAAGATTTAATTTTATCATTCAGAAAATCACAAAAGCATATGTTCTATCAACATGGAGGATTATTTTGTCATCAAGTGATTTCAATCTTTAGTGTTAATATTTATATTTAGATTAATTTTTATAAATGAAAATATTTTAATGGTTTAAGAAAATTAAGATGCTTTAATGATTTCTTTAATGAAGTCTGAGTACAAGTTAAGCTTGCCTTCATGTTATCTGCATCTTTGCCAAGAATTACTGTCGGGAGAAGTGATAACAGAGTAAAAGTCATTTATGAAAAATAATGTCTGTGCAGATGTGACTTTTTTTTAAAAGGATGTAAGCCAGCTACACACACACACACACACACAGACACACACACACACACACACACACACACACACACACACACTTAAAGAGGTGCATGCTGGGTACTCTCAAGCTGGAACTACCAGCACAATGAGTTTGACTGATGTTTTTCCCAAATCTATTTTTTTTTGACCAGATGGACTGATTGTTTCAGCCTCAGGGAAACAGCCTTAAGTTTTTCTCTGCATCCATCATGCAGTCAATGCCAACGCCTGTTGAACTGAATTTAATCACAGAATGCTTTCCCTCCTGTCCTTGAATGACCTCTCAGGTTAGACAGCTTGCATCAAGTCTGATGTGAATAAAGAAGTCCCAGAGCCCTGGGGCTCCTAACCTGGAGCTCACTGTCCTTGGATAGATTTTGGGGGTCCATGAACCTGGATTTGAAAGACATTGGATCTATTATGAGGAATGAAGGGGAAGAAGCAATGACTTGACCCAGGAGCATTCCATGGAGCCCTGCAGCTTCCCAGAGCTCAGATGTTTCTGGGACCTTATTGTCTACCCTTTTTTTGTTGACCACCAGCCCTAACTATTTCCTTCCCTGACATTCACCTTCAGCTTGCATTGGAATGTTCCAGTAGCATGAGCTGAACTCTAGATACTAATAGAAGCATGGAATCTCTGCCTAGTTTGGTGTCCTTGTAGGAATCCTGAGAGGACAGGACTCTGGTTGGAAGACAGGCTTTTCCCAGATGCCAGTTCTAAGAAATCAATAACTTCAGATAAATTACACCTGTTTGTTGAGTAGAGATATGGCCAAGAAAAAGATGCCTGGTTTTTGTTGTTTTCTTTTGGTCTAAACCTGTGATTATATTAGAGTGAAGAAACCCCTCCAAACAGCACAGATTAGCAACTTCTCTGCAGCTTACAGTCTTAGTATGTTAGGGAAAGGAGAAGTTGAATGACTTGTCCAAGGTCACACAGTCAGCATGGGTCAGAAGCAGGACTTTACCCCCAATCTACTTAACTCTAAGGCCAGCTCCAGAACTACTAGGCTGCACTAGCTTTGTAGATAGCTGATAATCCCACTTGTTTTAAATATGATATAACCAAGTTCTGGGAGGAGCCAAGAATTTATCATAGTATTCAGCCCAGATCTGGAACTCCCTTATAGGACTGGGGGTTCCCTGCACCCACCCACACACACACACACACACACACACACACAGTCACAGATCACTGGTGACACAAATTCTGATTAAATACAGTTCTCATTAAAAACTCAATTATTGACAAATTGTGGCTAAAGCCTCTTCTGTCTGAAGGAACTTGTGAGTCATGGAATATTAGCATGGGAAGGATGTACAATATCCATTAGTGGCTTTTTAGATTTCTATGGAAGGCATATAGAATCTGAAATCAGAAGCCAAATATGAGGCCAAAAGAGAAACTCCATGCCAAGCCTATTAGCCTGGGAAGGTGGCTTATGGGTAGCTAGCTCTCTGTTCAGTAAGGATTTGGCTGCTGAAACTTGTGAGTACATCCAACATCAGTTAGAATGGGCACCCTGCTAATTTAGGAGGAAAGCTTGACTTTTCAAAGCTGGGTGAGTGATTCACAACTATTCAAATGTATTAGCATTGAAAAATGTCCCTTCAGCCTCAGCAATAGGTATAGATTCAGAATATTGTCATTGGACTGTGGCTGTCCTCAGCACCTACACAACAAAGTCAAGGTTCTGTATTGTTAAGAGCAGAATGAATGGAGCATTGAGGCCAGTCCTAAGGATTTATGCCAGTCACATACAGTTGAATCTGCCTTATGATAGGTGTTAGCTGTGAAAAGAAAAGAATGATATTATTGTGTTTCAATCCAGCTTACCTGTCCTACAGAGACTACACAATCTCAGTGTCGGAAAGGAAGCTCAAAGGCCAACTAACCTTCATCAGAACTGGAACCCCCATACCTGACAAATGGCCATCCAGTCTTTGCTTTAAAACCTCCATTAAGAGGAAGTCCCCTACCCTTAACCCCCTCCAAGCAGTCATTTTCCCCTTTTGGACAGCGCCAATGTTAGGAAGTTGGTTGTTTTACCCCTAAATGTGCCCTTTCTGCCACTTCTACTCATTGATTCTAGTTCTGCCCTCTTGGGCCAACTCCCTCTTCCACAATGTTTCTATCAGTCCTATGAGTGCAAAAGCAAGCAAGTTTCCCATCAGACCCTGCCACCACAGGCCCCTTCTAAGGAGAGAGTTTTATGCTGTCCAGCTCAGCACCTGGAACAGAGTCTGGCACATAGTGTGCTTAATAAGTACATGTTGACTTATTGATTGATTATGCTTTTCAGCTTGGCCAGCCTGATATCTTTTCCAAGCCCTAGATCAGGGGCTCTTAACCTGGGATCCATTGTCCTTGGATAGATTTCAAGAGGTCCATGAAGATGGATGGGAAAGATATTTAATCTTTATTTTCACTAATCTTTGGTTTCCTTTGTAGTTCTATATATTTTAGCTTAAGAACCCCGGTCTAGATTATTTAAGGAACTCAGGAGCCTACTCCTCAGTCTAATCTGTACATATATGCCTATCAGGCAGGCAGGCATTCACAGAGGTCACAGCCTGAGGGATGCATTTCAAAGAGAGTTTGGGAAGGCACCTCTGAGATTTCAGGGAACCCAATATCCCCTTACCTCTCCTTACAAGAAGCCAATTCCAAGGTGCAGGGCACAAGTATCATTGTAATGCTCTTCTAGCTTAGCATCAGCTCTCCATCATTCTGATTGCAGTTACTTCCATGTAATTGCCTAACCAATTCCTGATTATTTCTGCCTTTTCCATCCCTGTGTGTGATATACAGAAGTAATTATTCTTGGACTTACTGAGGTTTCCAAAGCTTGCTATGGTGATTAATCCACATGACTCATGATGATGTTAATAAGGATTGGGTGGTTTGAAGCAGCCCTGCATTGCACACTGTAGAATTTTGTCTGATCACTACAAGAAGAGCAATTTTTGGTGACAAAGAGCCCTACAAGGTCACCCTACAGAAACCATTGTATATCAGCTACTTATCACCATCACCCTGACCTCCAGAAGTAAGGCTCTCCTCAAAAGAAGATGTATTTTTCCCTTCTAACTTGCTGCTCACCTCTCCCCACCCCCACCCAATTCCCACCTCTTGTTCTCTCACTCTGGGATCAGTCTGAAAAGAAAGAAACTGACTTCTGTTCTACACGAGGCAAATGGGAATTTCTTATGTCATCTTTAGTGGCAATTAAGTGATTTGCAGTAGATCGCAACTCACAGTTCTGACAGGTAGATTCTCATAGCTGAAGCATCAGGACACCCTGAGGGGAACACAGGAAGCAGCAAGAGGCTGCCCCACAGACCCTGATAAAGACAACCCAAGACACTGAGCCCAAGAGCCTTGGGAGTAGCATTGTTTCCAGCCCAGTGTCCTAGCAAGTGCTCCTATAAGTGTTACAGCCTCAGCTACTGAAGACCCAGAAAAGAAAGTTCTGACCACCAAAGTCCTTGGCACTGTCACCTGGTTCACCATCAGAAACTGATAAAAATCTTATCAATGGCAATAACATTAAAGAAGAAGCATTAATATGTTTTGCCACTACATCCTAAGGATGTGGGACTTTTCCATCCAACTTGCAGCTGAAATCTTCCCTACGTGTTTTCTGCTTGATTAGAACGGGAGCTTCCTGAGAGCGGGGACTATCTTTGCTTTTTCTCTGTGTATCCCCAGCACTTACCACAGTATTTGGCACATAATAAGGCTTAATAAATGCTTTGTTCGTTCATCCATAGGATCATAGAGCTAAAGCTGTAAGGGACCTCAGAGATGAGGAATCCTGGGCCCAAGGAGATCCGATGACTTGTCCAAACTCACAAAGTCAACTAGTCCTCACGAATTTGTTAAGTGCTTGCTGTGTGCCAAGCATTATGCTAAGTGTTGAGAATACAAATACAAACCAAAAGTCCCTGCCCTCAAGGAGATTACCTTCTAATGGGAAAGACAATAGATTAAGGGAGGCTGAAAGGGAGTGGGGTTGGAGAAAGTACCTGTCAGGGGACTTATGGAGAAAGGTCCCATTTGCCTTAGTAGAACAGAAGTCAATTTCTTTCTTTTTTCTTTTCTTTTTTTCTTTTTTAACACATTGTAATCACGGCATCATTAGACCCCTTCATGGAGCTTGGCATTTTGATGGCCCACTAAAGTCATCTTTGGATACTTTATCATGGCCTGGAGGTGATGTTGGGTATTCAAAAGTCATGTCAGTGAAATGCAATATCTGTTTGGCCAAGCTATGATGTCTTCATGAAAGTCCAAGCCCAGATGCCATGTCTGTTATCTAAGACCCAGCCTAAGTTGGGAGAGGCTTATCATCAGGTTGACCCCCGTAACTCTTATCCACCAAGTTGTAGAGGGGCCATCATTAGTGATGAAAATGACCGCCCAAATGAAGCCACAAATTCTTATTGGATTGAAATATTCACCAGGCAGATTTTTAAAGGCTAAAGGTCCTTTTTTATCTTTGTTATGTAACAAAATGGCATAATTTGTGTCATTTAAAAAGTTAAATAATGTGATCTTTAAACCACGGAGTTGTCCCTACCTGAGTGTTCCCCCGAGGACTATCTATAACAATGCATTGTTCTTAAAATGGAGTTTATGGACTTGGATTTTAATAGACAGACAGACAAACAGATAGACAGATAGATGGATGGATGGATGGAGATATTAAATTATATATGTAATATATAAACATATGATAAAATACATATGATAACATTTTTCACTATAACTAGTTTGCTTTGTAATCCTATATATTTTAGTCTATGCATTTAAAAACATTATTCTGAGAAGTTGTCCATATACATCACTAGACTGCTAAAGGGGTCCATGACTCAAAAAAAGGTTAAGAACTCCTAGCTTAGACCCTTATGCTTGTCCCTCCAGTCTTTGGTTGATGTTATTTTGAGGTCTGGCTGTTAGAACTGCAGATTTAGGAAACTCAAGTTACTAACCCTATTGGCACTTATGGTGAGGTGATTAATCCCACATATCAAATAGTCAGTTTACTGTTTGTGTTGAAACAGAAATGATGTCAATTAATTAAACCTGACAAGACTAACCTTCAGCAGGTCTGCTCATCTGTCATTTTGGATGAGTCTTTTCTCATAGATCCATAGAATGTCACAGCTGGAAGAGACTTTTGGGAACATCTAGTCCAACTCACTCGCCGTATGATTGATTGTTAATGTATTTGTCCAATGTGTGAAATAGACATGTTACTGAGCATTGCAACAGCAAACCTGACAAATCAGCACTAGAGATTTAGTAAAACCTTGCAGGGTAATAAAGTCCATGGCCTCCATTTTGACTTCATTAACTGGGTAATAAAAGTTCTTTTTTAATAACTATCATAAATCCTCAGTTCTTATACTTTAGGATGAATTTTAGAGGTAGTAAATGCTAATTGAGATTTTAAAGAAGCTATAATTAATGTAGTTGAATTAATGTTACTCCCTTGCCTTGATCTGGTAAATAGCCTAATGAATTAAATCAGAAATGAGGAGTAATGCATATTACCCAGCATTAGAAATTGTTCCTGCTGCTTCTAACTGGAGACTTTTAATGGCTTACCATTGTCATCATCATAGGAACAATAATAACATTATAATAATCACTAGCATTAGTGTAATATGGCTACAATGTATTTTTATATGCATTTTCTCATTTGGTCTTTTCAACTACACTGTGAAGCAAGTAGTGCAAATATTATAGTCCCTGTTTTAGACATCAAAAAACTAGGGCTCAGAGAGTTTGTGACTTGACCAGAGCTCCTTAGTTGCAGGAAGAAGAGTGGGTTGGAAACTTGGGCCCAGCTCTTCTGACGCCACATCCAATGCTCTTCCCACTCAACTACATTGCTTTATAGTTGACATAAAATGACAGTCTTATAGGATCCTTGACTGAGAAGTGGAACTCAAAGGCTATCTAGTAGTCCAATACCCTCATTTGATGTTGAGGCCTTGGGGGTTAAGTAACATACCCTTTGTCTCATCGCCACTATCATTCAATGGGAAACTGAACATTTATAAAGTATGATGCGTTGACCTAATAGCTTGGCCTTTTCCCTTCAGAAATTTAGCTTGAATATAGTGTTCCTTTCCTTCTCTATCCCCACCTGCAAAATCTCTGTCCCCTTGCCTTGGGACACTGTCAGCCAGAATCAATCAATTAACATTTATTAAGATACTACTATGTGCCAGACACTGTGCTAATGGGAGAGACAACCTGCAAACAAATATACACAAAGCAAGCTGTATACAGGATAAATAGGGAATAATTAATGGCAGCAAAGGTAGGAGAAGGAAGAGGGGTTAGGAAAGGCTTCCTGTAGAAGGAATTGTAGATTTTAATTGGAACTTAAAGGAAGCCAGGGTGGTCAGTAATTGAAGCAAAGGAGGGAGAGCTTTCCAGGCATGGAGTGCAACCAGAGAGAATGCCTGGAGCAGAGAGATGGAGGGTCTTGTTCATGGAACAGTCAGGAAGTCAGTTATCACTGGATCAAAAAGCACCCATCAGGGAGTAAGCGAAAGGCTTTGAATGCCAAATGGAGCATTTTGTTTTGATTCTGGAGGCAATAGGGAGCCACTGGAGTTTACTGAGTAGGGAAGGACACGATGGAACCTGAAAATCACTGTGGTGGCCCAGTGGAGGATGGATTGGAGTGGGGAGAGACTTGAGGCAGGTAGACCCACTGAGAGACTATTGAAGGAATCAAGGCAGGAGGTGATAAGGGCCTGCACCAGGGTGGGAGCAGTATCAGAGGAGAAGAGGGGGGTGCAGAGGTGAAATCAACAGGCCTTGGCAACAGCTTAGATGTGGGGTAGGAGTGGGGAGAAGGAGTAAGAGATAGTGAGGAATCCAGGATGACTCCTGGGTCGTGAGCCTGAGGGACTGGGAGGAAGGTGTCATCCTTTACAATAACAGGGATGATAGGAGGGAAGGAGCAATAAGGGGGAATGATAATGAGTTCAGTTTTGAACACAATGAGTTTAAGATGTCTAGTGGACACGCAGTTCAAGATGTCTGACAGGCAACTAGAGATGAGAGATTGGAAGTCAGCAGACAGATTGCAATTCCAGTCAATCACATAGAAGCTTGGGATAGGCCTCCTTCTGTTACATGTATGATGGAGGGATCTGACCCTCTGCCATCCCCCTACACAAACATACACACACTTCAAGGTATGAGCAAACGTCCTCTTCCTCTTTCATGTCATCCATGATGACTCAGTGCTTATACTGTGTGGCAGTGAAGCCTTTTACTTGTCTACTCAGTCAAAGCTCCACAGATATACTACAAGGATGACCCCTGTCCTTGAGGCCTCTCCCTTCCCTAGTGGTTTTCAAGTGAGTAGGACTCCTATGAGTTGCCAAGTGGGGAAAGGTCAGTCACCCTATCTCCCCAGGAACCATGTGTTTGCAAACGTATATTACCTTTTTGTTTTAGTTTATTCTTTCCAGATTTGGGGGGGGAATCAGAATTCTTAGTGGAGAGTGCCCAGCCAACCAATGAGCCTTAGAGATCCATCAAAGTCATTAGAGGTTGCACCAGCCGACAGCTGAATGGCGGCTAAGGAGATCATCTGAGTGTAGATGACTATGGCAAGTGTCTACAATGGGAATGGAAGTCTCCATTAACAAATAGATGAAGATCCAGAACAACTGGAAGGAAAACATCCAGTGAAGATGTCGTGGCCTGAGAGGAGCAGTCCAGCTAAGTAAGAAAACAAATTTCAGTGGGGAGGGTGGGGTGAACAGAGTGCCAAACCTGGAGTCAGGAAGACTTGCCTCAGACACCTGCTTCGAAATCCTACCTCAGACCCCTACTATGTGTCCCAAGTTACTTAACCTTTTTCAGCCTCAGTTTCCTCACCTGTAAAATGGAAATAATAATATCACTTACTTCACATTCTTGTTCTGAAGATCAAATCAGAGAACAAGTAAAGTACATTGAAAATCTCCAAGTACTATATCAGTGATAACTATTATTACTATCATCATCATCATTATCCTACCTCAGGTTTGATTAGTTGTGCAAGGGGATAGCATGTCCCCTAGGTTGGGGTGAATGTTTTGTATCTACTGTTCTTAGTAAATATCCTTTTGTAAAAGCTAATAGATGTCAACTGGTTAATCAATATTGGGGAACACACTATATGGGGGCTCTTGACCACCAGAAGTAGAAACTCTGGTTCTTCAGATTTATCCTGAGAATTCTGAGGAGGAAAGTAGACATTAGTAGGTTAGGTTCATACTAATCCATTGCTAGTTAGGATAGGGAACACAGAGGGAGTTTGTAGCATGCTCCAAGTACAGGAAGCATCTAAGGAGATACTACATATAGCTTAGTCAGAAGTATTCAAAAAGAAAAAAAGCAAGGAGAGGATCCTGGGAAGATGATGGAGTAGGTCAGAAAATTTCAAGCTCTCAAGATTTTCCCCCACAAAAGAGATGAAATAGCGCCTCTGGGAGAACATAGAGCTGTGAAAACAAGTAAGAGTAGGGGCAGAACTGGGGTCTTCTTGGGACAATTGGAGAAGACCTGAAGAAAAATCCCAGGATGAGATTTCCTCTGGTGAAAAGTAAACATCTCCAGGCTAGGGTTCCCTTTAACAATGAGCAGCAAGCTACTTAAACAAGGGGCAAGTCCTGTGGTTAGCTGGGTTGGCAGGCTGCCTTACCCCAGCCACAGGAACTTTTACCCCCAAGACAATGAGGGGAATTGGGCATCTGAGATGGGGAAGATTGAGGGAACCTCTGCTGACAAGGAATGCCAGACTCAGCTGTGCTGCAGAGAGCATGCGTATGTGGCAAGGGTGGGGGATGGTAGGAGGAACCAGCACATGCCAGGTGAATGCAGAAGCAGTGGGGCAGGGACACCTCTGGCTGTGGGCACTTACAGGAGGCTCAAGGTCTTGATTTGAGTTCAAGGTCAGAGGGGACAAATGAAGAGGCTCAGAGGCCAGAGACACCATCATCCCCCATACCCCAAGACTCGAGATAATTATAAAAACTAAATTGTTACCCCCAAAAAATGCACAGGCAAAGGAGAAAGACTCCAACCACAGAGAGCAACTATAGGAATAGAGAAGATCAGGGTTCATCTTCAGAGGTGGATACAGAAACAAAGAAACCCTCTTCTACCCCAAAGAGTAACATCAAATGGGTGCCTGCCCAAAAAGAATTCATTGAAGAACTTAAAAAAGACTTTTAAAAATCAAATGTGAAAGATTGAGGAAAAATTAACAAGAAAAATAAGAATAGTAAAAGAAAAAGAAGAAAGTCAACCAATTAAAAAAAGATATCTGGAATCTTAAGGAAGAAAATGATTCCTTGAAAGTCAGAATTGGGCAAAGGGAAGCCAGCAAAGTTATAAGAGATAAAGAAATTTCATATATGTGTGTGTATACATATAGGTTTGTATGTATGTATATATAATGAAAAAATAGAAGAGAATGTGAAACATCCCATAAGAAAAACAACAGATCTAGAGAACAGATCAAGAAGAGAAAACAAGAATAATTGAACTACCTGAAAGTTCTCATCAAAAAATGAATCTTGATACAATAATATAAGAAATAATTAAAGAAAATTGTCCTGAAGCATTAGAACAAGAGGGGAAAGTAGAAATAGAAAAAATCCACCAATCACCACCCGAAAGAGATCCTACAAGGAAAACTCACAGAAATATTATAGTTAAATTCCAAAAACCCCAAATCAAGGACAAACTATTATGAGCAACAAGAAAAAAACAATTTGCATATGATGGTACCACAATTAGAATCACACAAGACCTAGCACTGGTGACACTAAAAGATCACAGGTCTTAGAACAGTATATATAGAAGAGTAAAAGAACTGGGACTCTGGCCAAAAATATCATACCCAGCAAAGCTAAGCATAATTCTGAATGGAAAAAATGGACATTTGATCAACTATCAGACTTTCAGAACTCTGTTTAAAAAAACACCCTGAACTCAATAGAAGATTTGACATAGAAGAGCCAAGAGAAATATAAGGTACGTACAATGACCGATTACAAGAGACTCGATAAAGATAAAATGTTTGCCTTTTATGTATGGAAAATGTAAAACCTATGTCTAAGATTGTTACTTGTAATTAGCTGCTTATAAGAAAGATTGGGGTAGACCTGAGTATGATATGACTTTAAAAAGTAAAACCATTCAAGAGAAGCTAAAATAGTAATTGTCTTATACAAATGAGGTGCAAAAGGAAGAACCAATACAGAGGAATTAGATTGGGTAGTGGGGCTGTTAGTTCTGCAAACCTCCTTTCATCAGGAATGGGTTTAACAGGGGAAAATACATATACATCTAGAAGAGTATAACAGTCTTCTAAATTTAAAAAAGAAATAACACTAAGGGGACAGTGAGGGGGAGAGGATAAAAGAGAGATCTTTAGAGGGGAGGCTGAGGGAATAGGTTAAAAGGGGGAGTATAGAAGGGTATTTAGATTTAGGGGAATGGGAAGGTAAGGGAGGGATTGCTAGAGTGGGGCAATTTAAATAATAGGACAAGGTAGCAAGTAGAAGTAGGACAAAAGAGATATGCACAAACAAAAACAAGATTAGAAGTAGAATCTCGAAGGAAAAGTATATGTTTATATATGTATGTATGTATATATGTGTATATATGTATATGTGTATGTATATATCAGTACCTATATTTAAATATATCCATGCTCACTTGTAGCCTTGGGGTGGTGGGTAGGGGGGAGGAAGAGGGAAAAATAACAAAGTAAAAAGTGTACAGCAGAGAACAAAAGAAAACCTACAAGGAAGCACAGAAAAGATGGACAGTTTTCAATTTAACACACAGTATTTAATATATAGGCTTTCTTAAAAATGATAAATTATCGCTATGTATTTTGAATCCTCTGCTATGTTCTGCTGTGTACATGACATGGTGTTTTTTTTTCTTTTCTTATTTTATATTTAAGTTTATAGTGTTTCTTTTTATTTTCTTATGCATTTAAATTTTAATATTTCTCTAAAAGAAAAAAAGAAAAAAGCAAGAAAGGACAGGAAAGATGATGCTGAAAATCTAGAGCTACTGTGGGAATTAAATGTTGGGAGGGGAGGGAGAGTGAGCAGCTATGTGTCTCAGCGGATAGAATGCTAAGTCTGGAGTCAGGAAGACCTGAATTCAAATCCAGCCTCAGACACTTACTAGCTGTGTGACCTGAGTAAATCACTTAACTTCTATTTGCCTTAATTCGTTGAAGAAGGAAACTGTGAATCACTACAATATGTTTGCCAAGAAAACCCCATGGACGGTATGTCCACAGGGTCACAAAGAGTTGGACACAACTGAATGACTGAGTGACAACAACTATGTACATCCATATACAGATATATGTACAGTATGTATGCATGTGTATACATATTTGTAATAGGCTTTTTTCCTCACTTTCTCAATTGGTGAAGGAAGAAGAGAGAGGAAAAAAATTAAAAATTAAATAGCAAAACAAAATAGATAAATACTCTAAAAAGAAAAATAAACCCAAAGTAATGTCAAACTATGCTTTAAACCAAAGAAAATACCTTGGTATTTACCTTTCTCTTGCTATCCTTTCCTCTCCAGAATAACAAATGTTAATTTTCTATCTCTATGGGAAGAAAAACACTCTCAGGAAATTTTTGTCACTCCTCTAGGATATGACGCCAACCATGAGTCTCCTCACCTTCCTTCAATTTTAGGTGAAGTCAGGAGGTCAGGCCTACTTCCTTTGGCAATCTTATGCAATCACAGAATTTGAGGATTGTCAGTGACCTCAATGACTGTCTAATCCAGCTCATACCTTAAAGGAATCCCCACTAAGGTTTACCTTATGACTGCTCAGTCATCCAGCCTGTGGCCAAATAGAACAAATCTATTAGTACTTGACATAGTCAAAAGATGCACAGAATATACAGGGATAGATGGACTGCAATTTGCATCATTGGAGGGAATACTCACATCAGTGAGATCACAGATCCATTGGAGGAAGAGGGGAGAAAAGTGTCTTTTATTCTAATCCCTGATTCTTCAGTTGGTCCAAGATTACTCCAAGTGGTGGTAAGAACCAGCTGGACACCCAAAGGAATCAATCTGAGCTGTATAAGACGGACAAGGCACTGAAGGACCCTTTCCACGTATACTTTGTGTTTATAGAAAGCCGAAGAGTATTGTAAAGTCCTTATCCTGGACACCCTTAGCCATGTCTCTCTTTGAGGTGCAGGAGCTATCCAAGAGTGAAAACATAATATAGGCACTCCCTTCAATGATACAAGTTTGCAACCCCTCCCTGCCTTATTAATCTTCCAGAGCTGCTTTGGCAAGAAATAATAATGATTAAGAATAACAAGAAAAATGAATCACCCAACGGCCAAGCATCTGGTGATGAGCCTTTCCAACCCTAGCTAAGCTAGTCCTTGAACCAGAGACAATATACAGGCTTTCATTGGGCCGGTACCTAAGGTCTATTGAGCTCAGGAAGACCTGCCAAGGCTTATACCCCACTGGTATGACTGTTGAGAGTCAAGGGCCACCCTCACCCCAAGATGAGGCATCCAAGTAGAACATTAGTGACATTAGTTAAAATGATTGTAAATCTAGAGATTTCAGGAGCCCTATCTAATCTCTCTTCTATTAGATCCATTTTGAAAAGGTAACAATTACCCATTTTTAATACCTCATTTCACCTTCAATTTGTCTTTTTGGCCCACTTTCATCTCTATTCCCTGGGAAAAAAATGAGAAAATCTTCATGTTGCATTTGCTCAACCTCTATTGTTCTAAGCAACACCCCATCTCATAGTAAGATAAGAGTGAAACAATTGTTCTGGATGGAGTTACTTTAAAGATCCCAGGAGTGATGGTGAAAGATAAAAGGAAAGCCTTGCTCAACATGATGGGAAGTGTGTTTATAATAAGTTAGTCTGCATGTTAGCCTTGTCTCCAGTAATTTAGCTCCTGAACTTCGACCTTTTAAGATTCCTAGAATCATCAATGTTATTGGGTCATTTTTCAGTGGTGTCTGACTCTTCATGACCCTATTTGGGGTTTCTTGGCAAAGATACTGGAGTGGTTTGTCATTTCCTTCTCCAGCTCATTTTACAGATGAAGAAACTGAGGCAAGCAGGGTTAAGTGACTTGTTCAGGGTCACACAGCTTGAACTCAAGTGTTTCTGACTTCAGGCCCTGTGCTCTATTCACTGTACCACCTAGCTACCTTGAATCATCAATAGTCTTTAACTGGGCTGCTTCTTGGACCTTTTTTTGTTCTTTTCTGTTCTCCTTTTCCTTTTCTTATCCCAATTATTCTCTCCAATTTAGGGTTGGGTTTTAATCTTATATCCTCTTCCCTCCAGGAGCCTTAAAGGATGATCACAATTCAGTTGTTACTCTTCCTATACCAATAACAGCCTTCCTTTTTTATTTTTTAACATTTTCATTTAAAGTTTTAAGTTCCAAATTCTATTCCTCCCTCCCTCCCTTCACCTTTCCTTTCCCTGAGATGGTAAGCAATCAGACATAGGTTATACATGTGCAATTATGTAAACATTTCCATATTTGTCATTTTTATACAAGAAGACTCAAATAAAAGGAAAAAATGAAAGAAAGAAAGTGAAAATAGCATGCTTCAGCCTATATTCAATCACTATCAATTCTTTCTCTGGAGGCAAATAGTATGCTCCATCATTAGTCCTTTGGGATTGTCCTGGATCATTGTATTGTTGAAAATAACTAAGTAAAATTCACAGTTCTTCATTGAACAATATTGCTGTTACTGTGTACAACATTCTGTTCACTTCACTATGCATCAGTTCATGTAAGTCTTTCCAGGTTTTTCTGAAATCAGTTTGCTTGTCATTTCTTATGGCACAACAATATTCCATTACAATCATATACCACAGCTCGTTTAGCCATTCCCCAATTGATAGGCATCCCTTTCCAATTCTTGGCCACCACAAAAAGAGCTGTTATAAATTATTTTTATACAAATTAGTCTTTTTTCCCTTCTTTTGGATGTCTTTGGGATATAGACCTAGCAGTTGTATTGCTGATTCAAAGGGTACATACAGTTTTATAGCCCTTTGGGCATAGTTCCAAATTGCTCTCCAGAAAGATTGGATCAGTTCGCAACTTCACCAACAGTGCATTAGTATCCCAGTTTTCCCACATTCCTTGAAACAACTAACATTTTCCGTTTTTGTCATATTTGCCACTGATAGGTATAAAGTGGTTCCTCAGAATAGTTTTAATTTGCATTGCTGTGATCAATAGTGATTTAGAGAATTTTTCATATGACTATAGATAGATTTCTTTGTCTGAAAACTGCCTGGTCATATCCTTTGACCATTTGTCAATTGGGGAATGACTTATATTTTTACAAATTTGACTCAGTTCTCTATATATTTGAGAAATAAGCCCTTTATCAGAGATACTTGTTGCAAATTTTTTCTCAGTTTTCTGCTTTCCTTATAACTTTGGTTGCACTGGTTTTGTTTGTGCAAAAACTTTTTGATTTTACATAATCAACATTACCTATTTTATATTTTGTAATGCTCTCAGTATCTTCTTTCGTCCTAAATTCTTCCCTTATCCATAAATCTGACAGATAAACTATTCCATCCTCTCTTAATTTGCTTATCAGCCTTCCTTTTATGTCAAGAGTTCTTAACCTGGGGGCAGCTAGGTGGCGAAGTGAGTGGAGTCAGGAGGACCTGAGTTCAAATCCAGCCTCAGACACTTGACACACATACTAGCTGTGTGACCTTGGGCAAGTCACTTAACCCCAATTGCCCTGCAAAAAAGCAAAAACAAAAGAGTTCTTAACCTGGGGTCCACTACCTATGTGTGATTTCAAAGGGTCTGTCAACTTGGATGGAGGTGGTGATTACCTTTTTATTTTTACTAACTTTTAGTTTCCTTAGAAATTCTATATATTTTATTTGATGCATTTAAAAATATCCTTCTGAGAAGGGGTCCACCAGATACTGCCCAAAGGATCCATGCCACAAAACTAAAAATTCCCTTTTTATGTGATAAATTAGGAGTAAATCAGAGTCCCACTACCAATGGAAACAGACAAGGTCTATTTCAAGCAAGCAATGAAATATCTGATACAAAGCTCTGTTCTAGGTCCCAACTTAGATGGAAGAAAGAAAGAAAGAAAGAAAGAAAGAAAGAAAGAAAGAAAGAAAGAAAGAAAGAAAGGAAGGAAGGAAGGAAGGAAGGAAGGAAGGAAAGAAAGGATGAAGGAAGGAAGGAAGGAAGGAAGAAGGAAGAAAGAAAAGAGAGACAGAAAGAAAGAAAGAAAGAATTCAATTCAATTTGACAAGCATTTATTAAGTGCCTACTGTGTGCAAGGCATGAGGGGTACAAAAACAAAATGAAAAACAGCCCCTGTCCTCAAGGATTTGACATTCTCATGGGGGTTAATTGACATTTTGTTAACATTTTATACACATTATCTAATTCCATCCTCATAACAGCCTTTTGGTGGGAGTAAGTACTACAAATACTTTTATCCTCATTTTACAGGTAGGGAAACTGAGATTCAGAGAAATTATGTGACTTATCCACCAAGTAAAAATCAAAGGCAAGATCTGAACCCAGGTCTTTCTGACTCCTAGTCAAGCATTCTATTTTCTGTACTGTGTTGCCCCTGTATCAGATAAGGTTTAGGGTCCAGAGAGTCACTGGAGGTGGAAGGGGCCGCACACTGGATCTCTTTCATCTAATTCCTTACCCTATGATTCCCTGGACTCTAAATCAATCATGACTCACCCTAATGTCCCAGCACCCTTCTCATGTCCTGTGTAGGTACCCAGGGACTTCTTCTGTTTCCCTACTCTAACGGTAAATAGAACATTAGATCTAGGGTCAGGAAGACCTGAGCTCAAGTCTGGACTCAGGCACTTACAGGTGTGACCCCTGGGCAAGTCTCAACCTCAAATGAGAAAACCTCAGCTTCCTCATCTATAGAAATGGGGTTGATAATAGCACCTTCTTTCTGGGATTGTTGTTAGCATCAAAGGAAAGAAGCTAAGTAAGGCTCTTTGTAAACATTAAGGCACTATGTGAATGCTAGTTATCACTACTACTATTATTATTACCAATATTATTGTGTTAAACTGACTTCATAGGGAAAAGACCTAGTCAAAAACTTCAATAGTACAAATACTAATGTTATAAATACTATTGTGGGGACATCTCTGAAAGGTGTTTCTGTTAAGAAGGAACTCACGTGCTAAAAAAGTGGGGAGTCCCTGCCTTATACCATCCATTCTAATCTTATTGAACAGACAACAGATCAACCAACAAGCATCAAGTGTCTACTGTGTGCCTCATATTGTGCTAGGCACTGGGGATGCAGATATCAAAGTTTGTCTTGTTTAAGAAAACATCTTTACACATTTCAGGGTCGGCTATGCTCGTTTTACTACTTGACTCTATGGCCTAGGTTGGGAACTCTGAGTTGGCTACAAGGTTTCAGATATTTCTGATTAAGCAGAGAAATAGGAATACTTTATTAGCATCTACCTCCTCCTTTGAGGCCCAGATAGGAAAAAACTGGGCTGACCATGAACTTTCCCAACAGCTTTTCAAGGACCTAGTAACACATGTTTCTTCTTCCTTCCTTCTTTCCTTCCTTCCTTCTTTCCTTCCTTCCTTTCTTTTTTTCTTCCTTTTTTTTCTTTATTTCTTTCTTCCTTTCTTTCTTCCTTTCTTTCTTTCTTTTTTCATTCTCACTCCCACTACTAAAAGCTTATTCTGAGGCCTCAGCATGGGGCCTGGGGACTCTGGAGGCCAAAAGGCTATATTAGTTGAGAACAAACTCTGGAATGCCTTGCAAAACTGAAAAAGCTTCCAGAACATAGACTGACTAGTGGCCACCTGTATTTCTGTGATCTCAGTAGAGCACAATCTAGCAAACTCCTGAAGAGCTCATCACCAGGCTGCCAGCAGGGTGATCAACCCCTAGATAACACCTGAAGAACAGCTGGCCATTGGCCAAAGGGTGAGAGCACTGGCCATAGAAGAGGAAGTCCTTGAGGGAAGGACCTTTTCCCCTTTAATCTTTGAATCCTCAGCCTAGCCCAATGCCTTCCACCAGTAGGTGCTTAATAAATGTGTGTTGGATTTGAATGGGAGAGGGAAGGAAAAGAAGAGAAGATTATCAATTGGACCTGAATTATAGAATCATAGATTTTTATCTGGAAAGAATCCTAGACATCATATAATCAATGCCCTCATTTTTCATAGGAGGAAACAGGTTCAGAAAGGTTGTGACTTGTCCCACAGGCAGGAGGAGGCAGACCCAGGATTTGAACCCAGGGTCACTGACTCTAAATCCAGTGTTCTTTCTACTGTACCATGAGTTTTGATTGTGTTTGGGGTTTTTTTTGACAGATGGTAGCAATAAGTTGGCGGGGGGGGGGTTAGCTCGGTGTTTCAGTGGATAAGAATGCTGGGTCTGGAGTCAGGAAGACTCATCTTTATGAGTTAAAATGTGGTCTCAGACACTTACGAGCAATGTGACCCTGGACAAGACTTCACCTTGTTTGGTCATGGTCCTGATTAGCAGTTCTTGGGGGAGGAGGACTGCTGGTGTGGCAAAGCTTGCCATGTAGAAGTAGCTCTGAAAACAGCAGCTCAACACCCTGAAGCTTGAGACAAAGCACTTGCCATTCTGAAAACATCAAAGGTCAAGTAGTTGGCTGGGAACATGGCCAGGCAGCAAAAGACTCAGACGATTGAATCTTTTTTTGGTGACAAAGAAGATCAAAACATACAGCTAGAAGGAGTCAACAAAGTCAAAAAGCCCACAACAAAAGCCTCCAAGAAAAATATGAACTGGTCTCAGGCCATGGAAGAGCTCAAAAAGGATTTGGAAAAGCAAGTAAGAGAAGTAGAAGAAAAAATGGGAAGAGAAATGAGAGTGATATGAGAAAACCATGAAAAACAAGTCAATGACTTGCTAAAGGACACCCAAAAAAATACTGAAGAAAATAACGCCTTAAAAAATAGACTAATGCAAATGGCAAAAGAGCTCCAAAAAGCCAATGAGGAGAAGAATGCCTTAAAGGTAGAATTAACCAAATAGAAAAGGAGGTCCAAAAGACCACTGAAGAAAATGCTATCTTAAAAATTAGAATGGAGCCAGTGGAACGTAGTGACTTTATGAAAAATCAAGAAATTGTAAAACAGAACCAAAAGAATGAAAAAAATGGAAGACAATGTGAAATACCTCATTGGAAAAACCACTGACCTGGAGAATAGATCCAGGAGAGAGAACTTAAAAATTATTGGACTACCTGAAAGCCATGATCAAAAAAAGGACCTAGACATCAGCTTTCAAGAAATTATCAAGGAAAACTGCCCTGATAGTCTAGAACCAGAGGGTAAAATAGAAATTGGAAGAATCCACTGATTGCCTCTTGAAAAAGATCCCAAGAAGAAAATTCCTAGGAATATTATAGCCAAATTTCAGAATTCCCAGGTCAAGGAGAAAATATTGCAAGCAGCCAGAAAGAAATAATTGTAGCATTGTAGAAACACAATCAGGATAACACAAGATCTAGTAGCTTCTACATTAAGAGATCAAAGGGCTTGGAATATGATATTCTGGAGGTCAAAGGAGTTAGGATTAAAACCAAGTATCACCTACCCAGCAAAATTGAGTATAACACTCCAGGACAAAATATGGATTTTCAATAAAATAGAGGACTTCCAAGCATTCTTGAAAAAGAAAAGACCAGAGCTGAAGAAAAAACTTGATTTTCAAATACAACAATCAAGAGAAGCATGAAAAAGTAAACAGGCAAGAGAAATCATAAGAGACTTACTAGTTGAACTGTTTTGGTTACATTCCTACATGGAAAGATGATATTTGTAACCCATGAAACCTTTCTAAGTATAAGGGTAGTTGAAGGGAATATACATATATACATAGACAAAGGGCACAGGATTAGTTGAATATGAAGGGATGATATCTAAGAATAAAAAAATAAATACAATTAAGGGGTGAGAGAGAAATATATTGGGAGAAGGATAAAGGGAGAGATAGAATGGAATAAATTACCTCATATAAAAGTGGCAAGAAAAAGCAGTTCTATAGGAAGGGAAGAGGAGGCAGGTAAAAGGGAATGAATGAAACTTGCTCTCATCGGACTAGACTTAAGGAGGGAATACCATACGCGCTCAATTGGGTATCTTACCCTACAGGAAAGTAAGGGGGAAGGGGATAAGAGGGAAGGGATGACAGAAGGGAGGGCAGAGCAAGGAAGGAGGTAATCAAAAGCAAACACTTTTGAAAAGGGCCAGGGTCAAGGGGATAAAATTGAATAAAGGGGGACAGGATAGGATGGAGGGAAATATAGTTAGTCTTTCACAACATGACTGTTATGGAAGTGTTTTGCATAATGATACATGTGTGGCCTATGTTGAATTGCTTGCCTTCTCAAGGAGGGTGGATAGGGAGGGAAGAAGGGAGAAAATTTGGAACTCAAAATACTAAAAACAAATGCCCCCCCAAAAAAGTTGTTTTTTCACATGCAGCTGGGAAATAAGGTATACAAGCAATTGGGTATAGAAATCTATCTTGCCCTACAAGAAAGTAAGGGGAAAAGGGATAAGTGGGGGGAGTGGGGTGACAGAAGGAAGTGCAGACTGGGGAAAGGGTAATCAGAATATATGCCACCTTGGGGTGGGGGAGGGTAGAAATGGGGAGAAATTTTGTAACTCAAAATCTTGTGGAAATCAATGTTGAAAACTAAAAAATATTAAACAACAATAGTGTTCAACTCAAAAAAAAAAGACTTCACCCTGTTTGCCTCAGTTTCCTCATCTGTAAAATGAGCTGGAGAAGGAAATTGCAAACCACTCCAGTATCTTTTCCAAGAAAACCCCAAATGGGGTCATGAAGAGGCAGACACGACTAAACAACAACTTCTTTTTAAACTGCAGTTCATCCCATTTTGCAGAATCTGCAAAGGTTAGAGGTTCCCTGGAACAGAATCTGTGCCTTGGAAGAAAGTTTTTTCTTGCTGCTAAGCATAGTGGCCCACCTGGGGATTAGCTCATGACCCTGGGTTCATTAGCATTGAACTCTAACCAACTAACTCAGAATTCCAGGCAAACCACTTTCTTTCAACTATCTGCCTTCTGCAAAGTACAGAGAAGAGCTCAGTTCCACAAAGGGCTTCAGGAACTAAGAAGCAGCTGTATATATGGGGTCACTTTAATGTGTGACAATGCCTTGAAATCCCAGGGGCTCTGCTGTCATAGAGAATACAGGCAGCCCCAGCAGCTTCTCCTTCAAGGGTAAAAATGTTTGAAGCAAATGCTTGGCTTGAGGTTGGCTTTTTCTGTTCCATATACTTGGTCTAAAATCAGTTCCACATATCTGGTCTAAAATCTCAAATGACATGATCTTAAATGGAGAATGATGAGAAACAGAGGTAGAAATAGAGAAGAGTTGAAGTCAAACTCAATTTAACTCAACAAGTATTTATTAAACACCTTTTTGTACCAGGTGGTGTGCTAGGCACTATAGGCTCAAAGACAAAAATTCCTGCTCTCAAGGAGGTGACAGTAGACTAGAATCAAGCAAGTAAGCCTTTATTCAGCACCAACTATGTGCCAAATACTGCTAGGCACTAAGAAGCAGGAAAAAAGCACTGTGTGTGTGTGTGTGTGTGTGTGTGTGTGTGTGTGTGTGTGTGTGTGAAAGGCAACAGAAGAAAGTTAAAAAACAAAGCACCAAATTTGGTACAAAGTAATTTAAAAACCTATCTTAAATATCCATCTCTCACATTCACCAGTTCTTGGTGCTGTAAGGCCCCCAAAATGGGGTCCAGTGTGTTTCTGTTTATCAGTGTCATTTTCCCAAAATGCACAATAAATCATACTTCTTGGTCCACATACCCAAGACAACTAAGGACTTAGGTCTCAAAATGCCAGCTAAGTATTCATCAAGTGAATATTCAATGCAAAATTGGGACTTCTCCAATTAAGAGGTACTACTGGAGAGGCTGGATGCTGAGTGGAGAAGGAAAATCTTCGAGAGATGGCACCATGCCTATATTAAATCTACCCCACACCTTCTTGCTGTAGCCAAACTAGTGAAGTACTTTACATCTATGGGACCATCATCTGAGCCTCCCAACATCCCTTTGAGGTAGGTATTATCATTCTTCCCATTTTACAGATGAGAAAACAGAAGCTGAGAGGCATCAAGTGCCTTTCCCAAGGTAACACAGCTATTAAGGGTCCGAGGCAGGATTGGATAGCAGGTCTTCCTAACTCCAAATCCAGTACCCTTATCTCTTTGGTCACCTGGCTGCTTCTGAACCGTAATGACAATCTGTCTGTCTACAAGTGTATTCACTGAAATTCAGGCTAAAACATTTCAAGTCAAGGAGACATTTGGTGTGTTCATTTAAAAACATCTCCTTGCTTGACAGCCTCTTTATTTTCTCTTAGGAGAAGTCTGCCCTGTGCAAAATTTGCATTTTACAGAACATTTAGCTGAATGGGCCCTCAGCCTTGGCAATTGAGTAATAATTATAATATAGTGTAGGTAAATGGAACTGTTCTTTTGAAGAGCTTTCCCTGGGGTCGGAAAGCTTTAATGTTCATTTAAAATATCTGAAGCCTCTTTAATTGATTCAAATTCAGAGTTGCCAACCTATTCATTCCTAAAACTGGACTAGACAATGAACACAGCCAGCCCTAAAATATTAAGATGTGCTATCTGGATTAGTAGTTCAAAGAGATAAGGATGAAAGGCTTTAGACAGGGGCTCGCAACCTTTTCCAACATGAATACCCCTTGTTAACATCAAAAACATTTAGGGACTCTCATAAAATAGTAGTTTTATTATGGGCATCCATTGATTAGGGAAAAGCTGCAATTGATCAATCCACCATGATTTATTAGGCTTCTGCTCTGCCCCAGGCACTGTGCTCGGTGGGGTACACAAAGACAAAGAAAAACAGTCTTTGTCTTCAGGGAGCTTATATTCTATCAGCTGACGTTGCATTTACAATTACTTCAGTGACACTTGTAAATGGATCACTATTGTATTCATCTCAATAGCATCTAACATGCATCCGACAAATAGTAATACATATGTCACTCTACAGAAAGTATGCTTGCTTCCCACTTTGCTGTGGCATTGTTACAGGGTGGAGAGTGCGCTGGATTTGGAGTCAGGAAGACCTGAGTCCAAATAGCTGTATGACCCCTGGCAAGTCACTTACTTCTGTCTGCCTCACTTTCCACATCTATAAAATGGGGATAATAATAGTACCTATGTCCTAGGACTGAGGCACGAATAAAATGAGTTAATATTGTACAATGCTGGCTATTATTATTCTTTCCATATTAAGGGGGGGTGTGTGACAGAGGTATCATTTACGATGAAGAACAGGACAGGGGAGGCAGCCTGGGGAAATTAGCCCAGAGCTGTGAGACAGCTTGAGTCCAAAGAACAACTGGGTATAACTGAAATTTAACCATATTTTCATGAGTAATTTGTTGATGCTAAAGAACTAGAAAAATGCGCCAAAAACTGTATTCCAATGACTTTAAGTAACGACAAAAGAAATTACTCTAGCATATGCTTCCAAATTTGGCTTTTCCAAATATTCTAAATGTTTAAAACTACATATATATTGTCTTTGGAAAAAAACTTTGATAATTTGAAGAGGAGAGAGACTGATAGTCAAAGAGAAAAAGACAGAGAGACAGAGACATGGAGTGAAAGAGTATTTAAGTGTTTACTATGTTATGTGCTGGGCACTGTACTAAAAGCTAGGGACAGAAATACAAGCAAGACAGTTCCTGGCCTCAAGATGCTTGCATTCTAATGGGGGAAGATGACTTATAAAGAGGTGGTGGAAAGGGGACAAAGGCAACCAAGAAGGGGCATGGCCAGGAGAATGCAGCAAGTGCCTTGGGGGAGACTGGTTTCAGGCAAAAATGAGGCTGACCAGGGTGAGGGAGGGGGAAAGCCAGGGATAGAGTCTAAGTTTCCAGTGATATGGGTATAAAACAAAACATCCCTCACCCTCCAGAACCTACATACTCCTGGGGGATGCAACCTAGATAAGTAAATGCCAAGTGTGTACAATACAAACACAAATGTATCTAACTGCAGGCATCTTCTAAGACCAAAATGAAAAGCAATATTTTATCCACCTTCCCCATCTCTACTCCCCACCACCAAAAAAATTAATACCCTGATTATATCCTTACTCATAACAGTGCCCTTATGAAGGGATTTCCTAAGAAAGTTTGAGTAACTAAGATTTCCTCTTTCCCTGTAATCTGTGATGAACATAGGTCATTTTATATGATGTTTCCTGTTCAAGACAGGCAAGTCACTTTTGTCATCAATTTAACAGTTAAATGATCTGCCCTGGATTGGAGACCAGCTGAGTGATAGCAGCTGGGCTGCCATATAGACAGTGGCCCAGTTTCACTGTTTGGGGGATAGAGAGAAGGGAGGAGGGGAGAGGTGTGAGGAAGAGAGACAGATGCTCTGCTAAGGCAGTGAACCAAGATGCTGAAAGCCTTGTCAGTGGAACCAGGGAAGATGGAAGGATGAAAACATAGATTCCATCAAAAATTATGAGATAGCATTAGCAAAGCAGGGATCAACAGCAAGATGGAATTCTCAGTAACAACATTTTACATGAAAGCAAATAAAAAATACAGAGGGAAAATCCACAAGAGCTGAAAAGAGTGCAGAAATCACCCTTAATTAACAGTGGGTAATAATTTCCCTAACACAAAATGCCCAGTTTCCATATTTGAGGATTTTTAGAGATGGTTATCCTAAGAGATTGGAAATGTATATTTAGAGAGGGGATGCTGCACCTGGAAAGACCGCCAAAGATGGAGCCATAAGCTGGCTTGCCAAGAGATATGGACTTATAGATTGCTTGGACAGTATGGATCAGAGGTGACTGTGCTGATCAGTCCTACAAAGCTGTCTTTATCTCCTAAGAGAGTAAAATAAATGATGGATTGTTGTTTTGTGTTTTAAGTATTTGTTAATGTGCACTTATGAGTCTTTTGTGTTCTAGTACTTCTTTTGTGGAAGAAAAAATAAATAGTTTGTCCTATATCTGGAGAAAAAAATAAAAGAAAGGTAACCAGGGCATCTAAAGCAGCTAGATAGAGCACCAGCCCTGGAATCATGAAGACCCGAGTTCCAGAGTTCAAATCCAGCCTCAGATACTTACTAGCTGTGTGACCTTGGGCAAATTACTTACCCTCTGTTTGACTGAATCCACTGGAGAAGGAAATGGCAAACCACTCCAGTATCTTTGTCAAGGAAAACCCCATGGTCAGTATGGTCCATGGGGTCATGAAGAGTCAGACATGACTACACAACAACAACAAAATACAGGGCATCTAGATGGTACAGTGGAAATAGTACTGAAGTTGGAGCCATGAGGAGGAGCTGAAATGCTGCCTCTGATACATTCATTGTATGACCATGGGCAAATCCAGCCTTGGCCTCAGCTTCCTCATCTGTAAAATGGGGAGTAACATTAGCACCTAGGGTCCAAAGGTTGTTTCCAAAGTCATATGAGATAATACGCAAAGCAGTTTGCAAACCTTGGAGTGCTGCATAAATGCTAGCTATTTTTCATCTATACACAGCTCAATTCCCAATGGGCTTGTCATGAAAATGAATGAAGGAGCCATGGAGTCCTTTAAAGCCTTTAAAAAGAATTGAGCTGGTAAGTGCAAATTATTCAAATTAACAAGGGAGCCCAGAATGGAAAGGGAAGTATGGCAGATGCATTAGGTATAGTTATTGCCTTCTCATCTCCCTCCCTTTGTCAATTAACAAATTCCTGCCGTGGTTCTGTGAAGGATAACATAAGTCTTTTATACCATCTCTTTCCATCTGCCCTTAACACTTCATTAGTTTCAGCAGCAGAGTAAGCTTCAGCTCCTTATGCTAAGATTGTGGGAATTGAGTCTGGAAGGGAATCTGTAAATCCTACTAGCCTTATTTTACAAATAGGGAAACAGAGACCAAAACAGAGAAAGTGACTTGCTCGAAGTCACAAGAAGGTGGTATAAATAGCAGAGCCAAGGTTTTAATCTAGCTGCACTCAGGCTTTTAAAGGAAGGAGGAGGTTTCATTTTTGTCTCTGTCTCCGGTACTAAGCAGAGCACCCTGTACGTAGCTGGTGTGTAATACAAGTGTATTAGATTTAAGTTGAAGCCGAGATTATGGCTCCAAACTCTATGCCTCTCGTATCTTATATTCCGAATTTCCCTAAAAGAATTCATTGAGCATTTTTCATATCTCTCTGAAATGTGTTACAATCCAGGGATCGGGAGGAACCATCCCAGGGAAAACTAGCCACAGGTTGTTTTCCTTTCATTTCCTTATGATGCCAAGGGCATTATGGTACTTACAATGTATTTATTGGCTTAAATGGAATCACCAACATTTTGATTACTTTGATAATTATTGTGTTTAGCATTTTATAGAATAATAGAATTTGAAGCCAGAGTAGACCTTAAAGATTGTCCAGTCCAATTTCATTCTATAGATGAGGTAACTAAGGCCTGGAGATGGGAGATATCTTCCTTAAAGCCAGAGGCAGAAAGGAGCAGAGCCAAATTTTAACCTGAGTTCTCCACGCATTCAGTTATTCTATAGGTCAAATTACGTTTCCCCGACATATACCAGAGGGTTTTTAAAAATAATACCAAGGAATAGAGAAAGATCAAAGAAGGGGTAGTACCAGTGCTTAGGATAGATGGGACAAAGATAATAAAGAGAAGGTAGAGCCACGCTTTTGTGTCTGTCTTCTCTGCAAAGAGGAAAGATCATTAGACTGGAAGGAACCCAACAAAAATAGGAAGGAAGGAAATAGCAAGAAGCACCCAGCAGCCCTTGGTGAATTCAAGACACCAGACCCAGATGAATGACATTCCAATGCACCTAGAAAACTGGCTGATGGGATTGCTGAGCAACTGTCAGAGATCTTTGAAAGACAGTAGGAAAGGGAGAGATGCTGTAGGACTGGAGATGTGCAAATGTCTCCATTTTTAGGAAAGGGATCCTTCCACGAGTATTATTAGGCTCACTTTACAAATGAGGAAACTGAAACACTAAAGGTAAAGTAACTTGGCTAGGGTCATAACAGCTGTTCAATTCAGGTTTCCTAATTCTGACTCCAATGTTCATTCAATTTCACCATGCTGTCTTGATTATCAAAAGAAGCATTCATTCTTTCTTGGTGCATAATATATTAAGGAGGCATTACCAGAATATGTATTGCTGATATACAGCATAATGATAAAAGAATGTCCTGTGAAAATATACCCAGTTATTGATGGTTTGGTTATTTTTTTTTGAACTGACAATTCTTCAACTGTTAGTTGCATAAATTTGGCCGAGTCACTTTGCTCCTCTAGGCTTTAGTTTCTCATCTTTAAATTGAGGGGGTTGAAGCAGATGCCCCTTAAGATCCTTTCATACTCTAATAGTCTAAGATTCCCTGTCTTGCTTGTTGATAAACTCTGATAAACTCTGTTGTCCTAATAGTTTGTCTACACGGAACAAGTAAATTCTTTAACACTAAACTGGCCATTTTTTGTTTTACAAAGTGTAGCATTGATATGGTGAGATACAATGAGAAGAATACACAGAGTTCCACATATTTACCTAGTCAGGGATCGGGGAAGCCAAAAGCATGCTTCTATTTGTGTTCAGAAGGGTTTCCAAGGCAACCACCATATCTTGTCATTTATAATTGGAACTAGACAGCTTTCTTCAAAATGGCGACCAGAAAGGTATTGAGTTTATATCTGGAACTCTATAAATTATGATCAAGACAACGGGATACAGGTCAAGCAATCTCACCACTTCATTATGGCTTCAGCTTGCTCTCCAATCTCGAGATCTGTAGCTAGAAACTTTGGATTGTCAATGACTGCGGGGAAAATAGATTTTAAAAATAACAGGATTTGAGGATATATTCTGTAAGCTACAAATACTTAAGCATGATGAGGATAAGAAACATGAGAGGAGAAACACTAAAATGTTTTTATCCTGTTTGGCAGGTGATCAGTTAGAATGGATGTTTTTTAAAAAATGTAGGTGGATGGTTTAGGCTTTTTATGTCTGTCTCTGTAAGCAGAAAGAGGGTCACTAAGTCAAGAAGAATTTTTAGCCATGATATGGAAGGAACTCAGTTTTATTCTGCCTGCAAATATCCCTAATTTACTGTGATGAAAAGATGTCCCCAATATTAGCCCTTGTGCTGCCAAGAGACCTAGCACGCACACGTGGGCACACACACACACACACACACACACACACACACACGTCAATAAATCACAGAATGTTTGAACTGCAAGAGACCTTAGATATCATGTAGTTGAAGTCTCTCATTTTACAAGTGAAGAAACTGAGGTCGAGAGAGGTTAAGTGATGTTTCCAAGGCCACAAAGCTGGTTATTAACAGATCCAGGCCTCCTGACCCTCAGTCCAGTACCCTTTCCACTCTCCTATCTACTCCCCAGTCTAAAATTGTTTAAAGGTGCCTTCCATGATCGTGTGGCCCTCTTACTGTGCTAGGCTCCATGAGAAAGAAATATAATATGTGATCTCTACCCTCAAGCAGTGTGCATTCCAGACAAAGAGACAAAAGTAACATGCGTTAAACAATGAGATAGCACCAGATTATATAGTTTTGATAAACTGAGGAATTGACTACAAGTCCACTAAGAGATCAGAGACCTCTTTGAGCTGCAATAATCAGAAAAGACTTCATAGAATAAGTAGGACTTGACATGGACTTTGAAGGATGCACAAGACTTAGAGATTAATTTGCAAACTAATCTTATTTTGTATTTATTAGTGCTTCTCACAGTTCATTTCTGGATTTGAGGGAGATTTCTTAACCTCCCAACTCCTCAGCCTCCTTAAATCCTATTCCTTCACTACACCTCAGGTCATAACCACAAGTTTTCCACCTTCTTAATTAGAAATTCCATCATTTTTCCTTACAACCATAACCTTTCAATTATCCTCCTATTGCTTTTTGATTATTGATATTTTTGATATTCTATTTAATTATTGATATCTCCCTGTGCCTAAACCTATTCTTTGTTCTGATTAAGATTTCTAATTCTCCCACCTCTCAGAACTTTCTTGGATTATTACTTCTATTCTGACTCCATTTTCCTCCCTTTCTAATCTCAACCCAAGAATCAGCCATTTCAACTCTACACTGTCCTCCTCACTGGAAGACCTCACCTCTTTGTCTGACCACAGTTCTTCTCTTGCAAAACCCAATCACAGACTACCCATCATCTGACTCCTCTGCTCTTACTCATGAGCTCCCAAATGGAGCTGGATTAAGTCTCACACTCTGTTGACTTTACAAATTCATGTTATTCAATTGCAACTCAGCCCTTACTATACAGCAAGGTAGTCCTTTTATTTCTCCCTAATTGATTCCTTATCTCACTCTCCTCAGAAGCTATTTCAAACCTTCTCTTCTCTCCTTAAGCCTCCTAAATCTTCCACGCCCCTCCCCATTTCAACTAAAGCCCTTGCTTCTTAATTTACTGAGATGACTTAGGCCAATGTAGATGAGCTTTTTCTATTCCCCTTCTCTATGTCTCAAAACCCCTTAACACCATCCCTTCCCTCTCTGTCTCTAATAGAGAGGTAGCCCTTCTCCTTTCCGGGCCACCTTCTCTACATATGTAGTTGATTCCTTCCCTTCCCATCTTTTCCAGAAGATTGCAACCTCAATCACCACCACCACCACCCCTTGAATCTTCAACCTCTTCCTATCTACCTGTTCCTTCCCTATTGCCTTCAATATATACATAGGCTTACTTGCTCAACCTCCCCATCTGTAGAAACAAGACACCTTCACTAGACCCTGCCATCTCCTCAAACTATCATCCTATATCTCTTTTTTTCAGCCAAACACTGAGAAAAAACTTTCAAACACTGTCTTTACTCACTATCTACACTTTTCCTCTTACTCACTTCTCAGCCCTTTGCAATCCAGCTTTTGACTCAATCACTCAACTGAAACAGCACTCTCCAATTTACTAACCATCTTCCAATTGCCAAATTGGATGGTCTTTTCTCAGTCCTCATCTTTCTTTACCTATCTGCTTCATTTGATATTGACTACATTCTCCTCCTACTCTCCTCTCTGGATTTTTGTAACCCTACTTTCTCCTTGTTTTCCTGTCTGAACACTTCTTTGCCTGCTTTCCTGGCATATCTTCCATATCACACCCACTAATTGTGGTTGTTCCCTGAGGTTCCTCTCTAGGTCCTAGTCTCATCTCCCTCTACATTGATGACTTCATCTTCACCCTTGAATTTAGCTATCATATTTATGTATAGGATGCATATATCAATATGAGAGCATTAAGATGTCAGCTCAAACCAGGAGGGAAAATCTGATGTCACCCAAGGAGATGTCTTCTCTCTGAAGTCTCTAGGGAGGAGGAAGGAAGGAAGGAAGGAAGGGAGGAAGGGAGGGAGGGAGGAAGGGAGAGGGAGGGAGGAAGGAAGAAATTATATACTTTTGTGAAAACAGGATTACATATCATTTCAGCATCACCTATGGCCCCCTGGACTTTTCAAACCAGATGTCTCAAAGACATCTCAACATATCCAAAACAGGACTCAAACCATCTTGTCTTCCAAACTTCATTATTTCTGTTGAAGAAATTATCATCCTTCTAGTCCCTCAGGTCCATAATTATCCTGAACTCTTTACTCTCCCACACCCACACATCCAATTAGTTGATAAATCTTGTTGTTTCTACCTCCACAACATCTCTTGCATCTGACTCCTCTCTAGTCACAAAGCTACCACTTTAATGAGACCTTCATCACCTTTTCTAGAGTGATGCCACAGCCTCCTAATTAGCCTACCTGGCTCAGGTCTCTCCCCACTCCAATCCTTCCTCCACATTGCTGCCAAAATAATTTTCCTTAAGCACAAGTATAACTATGTCACTTCCCTTATGCAACATCCTCCCATTTCTCCCTATTGCCTCTAGGATCTGATGCAAATTCCTCTGTTTAGCTTTTAAAGTCGTTCACAGCCTGGTATCAATCTGTCTTTTTTACTTCACTGGATGTTAAGCCCTATCCTGAAGTCTGAGATCCAGTTGAACTGCTCTTTTGTCTGTTCCTCAAACATAACAGACCACCTCCAGCCTCTGGACATTTGCACTAGCCATCCTATGTGACTATAATACATTCCATCTTTACCTCTACCTCAGAGTCCTTCTCTTCCTTCAAGACACAGCTCAAGTACTGCCTTCTACGTGAAGCCTTTCCCCACCCTACCCCTATCTGCTAATGTTTTCCCTCTCATACCACTTTAGTTTTTTAACTATTCTGTATTCATTTAGATGTATCACTTTTCATTTGTTTTGAATATACATGTACATGTATTTGCTTTCTTCCCTCATTAGAATGTAAGCTCCTAGTGACAGCAAATTGTTTCATTGCCTAGAAATGTCTAGCACAGAGCCTGACACATAGTTGGAACTTAATACAAGCCTGTTGATTGATTGATTGAGACACAACTCACTCCCACAGAGAGTTTAAATGTATTGATAGCAAAACAAAGTATATGGCAGCACCACCTTCTATATGAAACTTTTCAGATTCCTGTCAGCGGCTAGTGCCCACAATCCCCAAACTATCATCATTATGTATATGTTTAAAATACACATACACATGTCTCCCTTATGCTATAAACATGTGTCAGGCACTATGCTAAGCCCTGTGGCTACAAAGAAAAATATAGTCTTTGCCTTCAGGGAGCTTACAATCTAATGGAATAGATATGATAGCATGGTAAGACTTATACAATCTGTTGGTATGTAAGTTCTTTGTGAGAAGAAACTGTTTTGCTTTTGTCTTTGTATGCCCAGAACTTAGCACCATGCCTTGCACATGCGCTTGATAAATGTGTGTTGATCTTGCCATTGCTTGATTAATTATGAATTAATTAACTATGCACCGGACTGTGACATAGCTACCCTAATTTCTTTTGTGCTGATTCTAGGTTTATAGAATCCTAGATTTAGAAAGGTCATCTAGTCCAACTCCCTCATTTTGTAGGTGAGGAAATAGGGGTAGAGACAGACTAAGTGGTTTGTCCAAAATGAGAGATTTTAAATAACAGAGCTGAGTCTTGAGCCAAAGTCCTTTGACTTCAGTGTGGAAAGATCTTTGGACTGGAACTAGCTCGGCACTATGTGAAATCTCATCAGGAGCTGTCCAGCTCTTCAGTGCTGAATACTAATGGTGAGTGGCTCCCTTCCCTTGTTAAACTTCAGAATAAACAAGCTAGGTTAAAACTGTATCAAACCAGGGTAAGAAAACCCCATGTGCCTAGGATCCTGCCAGCACGAGCCAGAAAAGAATATGAAATGGGTTTGGTAGAACTCCTTCATTTCTTAGTGGTTACATTCTGTGACTTCATTAGTCACTCTGATATTCCGGTTAATGCTCCCTTCCCCCTTCTCCTCAAAGTAGAGGCCAAATTTAATCAGACTGCCTCAATGCTTCTTACTTTCCCTAAAAAACAAAAACAAAATCTTTTAACTTGTTCAAAACATTGCCGTATAATTGTGAAATGCTTAGTGGTAGCGTGGAAAATGTGTCATTTTGTGTTCTACTCCATGATATAAACAAAAACTGACAAGTGTTCTTTTTGTGTAATAGGGAATAGATCTTTCCCTGACAAAAGATGTCTTCATTTGATTACTCAAAAGCATATTCATTTTATTTAGGATTACAGCAGAGATCTGAAATTTACAAAAATATGCCATGTAATCTAGCAGTACTTTTTGAAAATGAATTAATGCTTCCCTATTTCTGAATATTGAGATGTTCATTGCTAAGATAAAAATAAAAAGTATCTTGGCATTTTTTTTCAAAGGTCTACTCCTTCATCTTTACTTTTCTATATTCTTCTAACTATGAATTTAACAACCATCAACAGAAACATCAAATAAACATATAAAACAAAAGGTGAAATTTTATCCGAAGCCTTTAACCTTAACAAAGCAGAACTAGGTAATGATAAAACAACCATGAAAATTCTTTTGGTCTGTGCCTCTTCCAGACTTTCCTCAAATCATGCCTCCTTCAGAACCGGTTTTCTTTCCTACTTCTCTTTATTTGTTTCGTATAGAGGAAGTCTGTGTACATGCAGCTCTGCCTCTGTATTTCCTCTGTATCAGCGAACATAGATATTACCAAAAATTCTTGAATGCTTCATATTTCTCTTTTTCTAGTGGCATAATATTCCATTACATAAACTTTCCATAATTTATTTGGCCATTCTCCAGTTTTTAGACATGACAGTTGTTTCCAGTTTTTTGCTGCCACAAATAGAATAGCTATGAATATTGCTGCACAAATAAGTATATGTTGTGAGATATAGATCCAACCTTTTTCTTTTTGTTTTTTCTTTTCCTTTTTTTGCTATACAACTATATAATCAGTAGTTTTTATTGAATAGTGATCCCATTTCCCAGTTTTTAAATGTAGGTTTGTCAAACATTAATCTTTACTATTTGCTGAGTTCTACTTCTGTATTCTTTATTCTGTTCCATTCATCTAGTTCTCTATTCTTTTTCTAGGAAAAGACAGCTTTTGTTATTATTAATTTAGCACACATTTTGAAATCTCGTGATGCTAGTCTCTCTTCATTTTTTCACTTCTTTAAGTTCTCTATTTTTTCATAAGAATTTTTCACAAAAATCTAATTCTAGGAAATAACCTACTGGTATTTCATTGAAGCTGAAAGTCAGTTTGGGAGACATTCACACTTCTACCATTTTACCTCCATAGAGTGATAAAAATATTTTTTCTTTATGCTTAGATTTGACTATGTATGTCATTCATCTACTTAAAAACTCCAGTAACTCTCTATTGACTTTAGAATAAAATATAAACTCCAGTTTGGCTTTTAAAGCTTTTCATAACTTGGCCCAACCTATCTTTCCAGAGTCCTTATATATTATGCCCCCTTTTGATATTCTGATTCAGCCAAACTGGTCTTCTCTTTGTTCCTTACACATGACATTCCATTTCCAATCTCTGTGCCTATCCCCTATGAATGAAATGTGCTCTCTCCTTATCTCTGCCTCATACACTCTACCTCCTTTCCCTTAAGGTGCAGATCAAGCACCATTTTCTACAGGAAGAGTTCCCTAATACTCCAACTACTAGTGTCCTCTCTCTCCAACCATATTGTATTTAACTACCTTGTATGTATGTTGTATGTATTATATAAACCCATCCATCCAGATACACATACACAGTGTCCCCCAATAAAATGTAAGCTCCTTGAAAATTGGGACCATTTAATTTTGTATTTGTGTGCTAGAATGCATGACACAGAGTAGGGGCTTAATTATTTGTAAATTGATCCCCTAATTATTCCATTTGTTCACCCTACTCATGAGCAAGGATTATGTAATACTTGTTCAATCCATTCTTGATTTCTATCAAAAGCTTTTTGGAGCTATCTTTATATATGTCTCTGGTAAGTCCTGATAAGTTAATGCCCAGATATTTGCTACATTTTGTCATTATAATTTCTTTTGATCCTTACTGATGATATATAGAAACGTAAATGTCTTTTCTAGGCTTCTCTTGTGTTCTGCTGCCTCGCTAAAGTTATTCATGATTTCCATTTTTTTGAGAGTGGAGGTGGTCCCATGCCTTTGATTTTCTAAATATATTTTCTAATTATATTACCTGCAAATGACTCTTTTCACTTCTTCGTTGCCAATGCTAGTCTATTTAGCTTTGTCTCCATGCCTTATTGCTAAAATTTAAATATTTTGCTAAATGTAAGTGGATAAAATAGACATCCCTAGTCACAGCTGTCTCTAATGAGAATGCTTTTCATTTCTCCTTTGTATATGGTAGCTCCTGGTTTCAAATATGTGCTTCTTTAATCAGATCATGGAAAGATACTTCCCTACTTATATTTTAATATCTTTTAATGTAAATGTGTTCTATTTTATCAAAGACTTTATCTACAACTTATAAGATCATATAGTCTTTACATTTTTTCTCTTGTTAATGAGGTTTATTGTATGTATTGTTTTCTTGTTATCAAACCACTTTTTCATTCCAATTATAAATCCAAATATGAATTTGTCACAATGGGTAATTTTTTATGTATTTCTATGTTCTATACACAATTCTGTTATAATGCTTGTTTTGAAAATGTAAATTTGTTCCAGTATGCTTGATATATTAGGGAACAATTTGATAGAATGTGAATTTCTTATTTGCTTATAAATGATCTTATCCTCAAGAAACAGTGAGAATGCAAGATACTTCACCACTCACAATAACTCACAAACTACAACGCTTCCAATGCCCTGTTCTACAAGCAAAGTTCAGATCTTTTTCAAGATAAAGTGTCATATTTATCATAGATCTCCTGATGCAATTAGAAGCTATGGATAGAAGAGGGCAGGCCTACACCTATGATCTCCATTGCACTCCTCTTCTCCCCACCTATGGTCCCACAAGTTGTGGCACTAAAGCCAACCTTATTGGCCCTCTGGTTGGCCAACCATGGCTGACCTTTGCCAGCCCAGACAAGCTGAGAAGCAGCCCCAAGCTTTGGACACTATTTATTGTAGTATTCATGTATTTCTCAACCATTAACATGTATAAAACTGTCCTACCATTTTTATTAGGTTTCTATCTTTCCTTTACGTATTACTAAGTTGTTAAGTATTATTCTCCTGTAATATCAATTAAGTTGGGACTTTTTACTGTTTTAGAATAATAAATTAAGTATCTTTGATTGAGTCTTACTAGATGCAAAGCCCCAGGCCTAAACCCCTGTCTATTAGGTGTTAAGCCTATCTGGGCACAAAGCCCTCAGGGTCCTAAGGGGAGTTGCTAAAACCAGAGCCAATAGTAGGAGCCTAAGTTCTAGTCACTCAAATGACATTTGATGACAGCTAAAGAGTATATAAAAAGAGAGAACAGAGCTATTTGCTGGGGCTCTCACTCACTGGAAGAGTAGTGTGACTGAAAGAGACTCTGGGCAGCTGTTACGAGCCCCCCAGCTTGTAAACCCAGTTGTTGGGACTTTGTTAAACCCTGGTAACTATGCACTGAGATTTGAATCAGACAAGGTCTGTCTGTTGATGTTTATAATTTGTTTGTATTTGCTCTGAAGTTCAGGGTGCTGGCTTTTTCCCCTGAACTAAGTGAATGATATTTGTATGTTGGATTGAAAGTAGGATTGTTAACCCCTTATAGTTACTTTCCTTAGTAAAGCAGATCAAAGAACGTGTACTGGCAGCGTTCTTGTTGTCGGACTTGTGTTGGTCTTTCACCCCCACAGCAGCTGCTAGCCAAATTGTTGCAACATCTCTTAACTCCATTTTTGTCATAAGCCTTGTGGTTTTTATTGCATCATTTTGCATAACATGGTGCTTTTTAAGAATGTATATAGCAGAGATGATTGTATTCATGCATACTTCAATTATCCATGTTCACTGATGATATTGATCTAAAACTTCCTTTCTCAGTTTTGACTTTCTGTGTTCAGTTTAGGGATCAATACTATATTCACTTAATGGCAAAAACACAGACAAAAATTAAGTTACAAGACAGCTCTTTGGCCATCCAGACCAACTCTTACCTGGAAAAGATTCTCCACTACAACACATTCAACCAACGGTACATCAGGCACTGAATAAAGACCTCCCATGAGGGATAATCCACTGCTACCCAAAAGAATCCTTTCCTTTTTTAGACAGTTGTGATTATTAGGAATTTTTTCCTGAAATCAAGTCTAAATTTGCTTTGTTGCTATTTCTACATTCTACCTATTGCTCTCAGTTCTGCCTTTTGGAGCCAAATAGAACAAATGTCATCCCACAGATAGGTGGTGAAGTGGAAAAAGTGCTGGGCCTGGAGTCAAGAAGACTTGAGTTCAAATGCAGCCTCAAGTCCTTACTAGTTATACATCTCTAAGCAAGTCACTTAACCTCAGTCTGCCTCAGTTGCTTCAATTATAAAATGGGGATAATAGCACCTTCCTCACACTGTTTTTGGAAGAATCAAATGAGACATTATTTGTATAGTGCACTATGCCTAACACATAGTAGGTGCTTATTAAATACTTGTTCTCTTCCTCCCTCCACTTATGCTTCAAGTACCTGCAGGCAGCTAACAAGTCACTCTCCACTGAGCTTTCTTTTCTCCGTGCTAAACATCCCCTGTTCCTTATAACAACAATTCAGCTAGCAGTTGTTTTGGAGTGAAAGACCAACACAAGCCCAACAACAAAAGCTGCCACTACAGGTTCTTTTGATCTGCTTTACTAAGGAAAGTAACTGTAAGGGGTTAACAATCTTACTTTAATCCAACATACAAATATAACTCACTTAGTTCAGGAGGAAAAGCCAGCAACCTGAACTTCAGAGCAAATACAAACAAATTACCAAGAGAGACAATATAAACAATATAAACAATAAATCACAATTCATAGTTACCAGGGTTTAACAAAGTTCCAACATCTAGATTTATAAGCCGGGGGACTCTTTATTTGTTTGTTTTTGGGTTTTTTTGGGGAGGGTGGTTCTGGTCTGGCTTTATTAGAAGGACCTTAAGAACTGGGTGAGGGTGTAATGGCAGAAGTGGGCTGGAGAAGGTTTAAATGGGGCTAAGGTGGAGTGGGAAGTGGAGGGGATTCCTTCAATGCTAAGGCAGGGGAGAAGAATAGGGGAAAAATGGGGAGGAGAGGCAGGATGGTATCTGGACTCAAAGTGAGGTACAAGGCAGAAAGCTAGCAGGAGGGGCTCAGAAAGGAGCTTCCTGGGAAGTGCGAGCAGCCATCAGGGCCCCTTTCAGTTGTTCATAAGTGATAAACATCACTACATTCCAGGAGCCCAAGCGGAGGAAGGAAGGCATGAACCCTTTGTAGAAGGCTTGGGGTCCCTCCTTCCAAAGCATGGTGAGGGTGCAGTGGCCAGCACTGGCATACTAGCCCACAGCAGAGTTCATGTATCTCGTCTTGACCACAACCACAGGGGAAGCAATGATGGCAGTGCAGAAGCCAGTCCCAAAGGCTGATGTGAAGTGTCATGGAAGGTCATCAGTCATGAGATGGGCCTTCAGGAGGGCATCTTTGATGAGATCATAGGTCACCAACTCAGCACAGTTGACGATAGCATTGTGGGCAACACTGGGTAAAGTTCCTTGCCATAAGCCCTGAAGGCCCTCCTCTCAGGCAATAGTCTTATAGGCATCCAATGTACCCTGGTATCTCCACCTGCCACCTGCACAAGCCTGGGCCTGGAAACGTACCTTTACCACATCTGTGGGTTGGGCTACACCCGCTGCCAGTGCCCCTGTGGTGCAGCCTGCCAAGAGACGGCTCCCAGTGCCTGCATGCTCAGGTCCCTAGTGTAGAACTGCTTGACAGAGTGAAAAGGCCAATGTGGACAGTGGCAAAACTCTTCTGGCACTGCAACCCAGCCACCACCAGCCCATTGTACAGACTGCCAGGGCCCTCAGTCTTCACCATGGTCAAAATGGTGCCCATGACACCCCAATACTGGGCATTGGTAGAAGAAGCTCAGATGGCCCCCTGACTCTCTCCTTGAATCTGCAGCCAGACTTTGGCTGTGTCCAGGGAGAAGGTGATGAGGTCAGCAATGCAGGCAGTGGTGTCAGCCCCAAGGAACTTTACGGTGGCTGTTGGAGGCACATCTGTAGGCTTAAATCCAACCATTATGAATACTGGCTTTCTGCTACTTCCCAGGAGGCTGAGGAGAAATGGAAAGATAGCCTCCACTGATTGAGCAAGACAAGACAGAGGAACTCTGCTGGAGTACTGATCTGGAGGGTCTCATGATGATGGCACCTTGATCAAGCTTCTCTAAAGGTGTTCCGCTGTTCAAAGTTGCTCATGGCAACCATGGCCCACTTCCCTTGATTTTCCATGGAAAGTTGTTGGGAAACTGAACACCTCCTCCAAGGCTGAGATCTCCTAGGGACCCAGCAAAGAGACAGCCAGGCAGCTCCTCCAGCCCACTGGATGACAGACTCTGCTGCAGACCTTGTGCCTCCCACCACCTCCTCATGTTTTCCTCTATGGTCCTGGCACATAGTATCATATGTAGAGGAGGTTGAAGCACGTACTTGCCGAGAGAGCCACCAGACAGCATGCTAACCTTTGAGTTTTTATATCCTGTTCGGGCCTAAAGAATTCACACCTAATCAGCAAAAGGGTGTGAGCCTGGGGCTTAGTACCAAGTTAGCAAAAGGGTGTGGGCCTAGGGCTTTACACCCAGAAAGGCTTAATCAAAGGCATCTGATTACTTTAACATTTCTAAAAGATAAAACAGTAAAAAAAAAAAAAGTCCCACCTTAATTACCAATACATTCCTTCAAATGATTCTTATATAGTAGGGGCCCAAGGCCCACCAACATTCTGGTTGTCTTTCTCTAAACATTCTCCAATTTGTCCTGTCTCTCCTAAACTGCAGCACTCAGAATTGAATACAATGTTCCAGATACGATTTAACAGGGGCAAAATATAGCAGGTGCAAAATAGCACCCCTTTATTCCTAGAAGCTGTGTCCAAGATCTCATTAGCTTTTTTGGCAGCCATCATACTATTGATTCATTTTGAATTTGTGGTCCACTAATTTGCAGAGCCTACCAGCTCCATTTATGTTTGAAAGCAATATTCATGGCTAAGAGTTAGTTTGGGATATTTTGCTCATGAATTCATTTTATTCTGTTATCTTTTGGCACTCCAGTGCTCTTTAGCCGATTTCTCCTGATACGGGTCTATGTATATTGTCCAGACCTTGATGTGTTAGTTTGAGCATCTTGTACTTTTTTGGGTTGTTATCCATTTCTTTGATATTCTCGAATTTATTAGCCTGTACATAGAAATCACCACTAATTCTTATGAGCTAGTCTTTCTCATTTCTCATTTTGGTGATTTCAGCTTACTCTTTTTCCCCCTTTTTTGATTAGACTTGCTATTTTAGCTGATTCAGGGCTCTGCTGTATAATTGTATCAGCACTTTTCCTTAATTTATTCATTTTTATGTCATTGGTTTTTATTATCTGTGGGGTATTTTTAGATATTTCTTTTCACTTTTGGCTTCTATTTGGTTTTTTGTAGGGTGTAAAATCCTTATTCTTTTCAATTGATCTTTTTACTCCAACATTTTCAATCCAATTCATTTCCTATGTATTCAAAATACTAAAAAAAGTATTAGGACTTTGACTACTGGAGAGAATTATTTGTTAAAGAAAGAAAGAGATGATAGATAGATAGATAGATAGATAGATAGATAGATGGATGGGGATGGATGGATGGATGGATGATAGATAAATTGATAGAAATAGAGAGATGATAGATAGATATATGGATGGATAATAGATAAATTGATAGAAATAGAGAGATGATAGCTAGATAGACAGACAGATAGATAAATAGACAGATAGATGGATGGATGGATAGATGGATGGATAGATGGATGGATGGATGGATGATAGGTAAATTGATAGAAATAGAGATGATAGATGGATAGATGGTAGAAGATGGATGATGGATAAATTTATACATAGAGATAGATGGATAGAGAGATTGTGCGTACTCAACACACACAAGCTATTGGCATTTTCATTATTGGGAAGCATTTATAAATGCTTCTTAATTATTCTTCACAAAAGCTCTGTGATGAGTCACAATAGTTGTTTCCATTTTCATGGATGAAGCTGCATGACAAAGGATTCCAAGTTTCAGAGACAGACATCATACGGTCCAACCCCTGGGTTTTGGAGATGAGTCAATGAAGGCCTAGCAACGGGGAGTGACTTGCCTGGATTCAACCCCAGGTATTCTGGCCCCGAATCCAATACTTGCACTTAGGTTCCTTTGATCACACGCTTCTGGTTTGTTCTGTTTCCTAAGTCTCCTGCAGTGTGTTGTGATGGAAAGGACATTGAACTAAGTTTGAGAGGCCTAGGTTCTAGTTATAGCTCTGCAAGACCTTGGGAAAGCCACTTCACCTCAGTCTCCTCGTTTGCAAATTAGGAGATTAAACAAATAATAAAGTTCACATTTTTAAAGAACTTTTCTCATGATAATCCTGTGAGGTAGATAGTGCAAATGTTATCCCTATTATAAAAGTGGGGCAATTAATGCTCAGAGACACAAAACATCTTGCCTAAGGTCTATAAAGTCCCTCCCAGCTCCAAATGTTATTGTCTCAATTTAAAACATAAGCTTCAAGAGAGCTGAAACTATACTTTTTGGGACCCACTTTCACTGAATCCAATATTGCAAACATTGTCATAACTATAAAAATGCCAAAAACAATAACAATAATAACTGATCATTATATAGCACTAAGATTTATAAAGCACTTTCACACAATTTTTCATTTAATCCTTACCAACAACCTTGCAAGAGAAATGCTATTATCATCTCCACTTTATAGATGAGAAGATGGAAGCTAGAACGTGACCTGCCTGGGTTCACACTGGTTCATCTCATTGGAAGTAAACATCCATTGATGGGATGATCTAGCCTAGAAAATCAGGGGAATTGTGTAAATGTAGCATCACTCATTTTTTAGCAGAGCATCTGACAAAGTGTCTCACACTCTTCTTGTGAGATGGAGAGTTTTGGGCTGGACAGCCACACGTATTTTGAAGCTGCTGGATGGCTATAACACAAAGAGTCTGGTGCTGAGCTGATGTCAAACCAGAGAAAGTTGACATGGGGAAAAGCCCAAGGTTCTATTCCTGGCCCAATAATGGACAGCATTTTATCACAGATTTGGAGGAATGAATAGATGGCAAGCTCATGAAATTTATAGGTGACCCAAAAGTGCAAAGGGCAGCTAACATGTTAAGTGACACTGTAAGGATCCCAAAAGGTCTGAAGAGACTGCAACAATAAGCCAAATCTAACAAAAGACACAATTTAATAGAAAAAAATGTATAATTCCAAAAGAAAATCAACTCCATGAGAGCACAATAGGGGCTGAGTGGCTGGACAACAGTTCCTTAAAAAAAGAACTGGGGTTTGTAGTTTGCCTAATGCCTCGATCAAGCTAATGTGTAACATGGCAGATAAAAAAGCTAATGAAACATGTGGCTACATGAAGAGAGGTAGATTGATGAAAAATAAGGAGGCGACAGTCCTGCTAGACTCTGCCATAGTTGGACCACATCTAAAGTGATGTTCAGTTATGGATACTATGGTTTAAGAAGGACACCGATAAGCCAGAGGCTTATCAGAGAAGGGTGACCAAGAATGGTAAGGACCCTCGAGACCACGTCACACAAAGATGATCAAGAGGAACTTGAGATATTTGGTCTAAAAAAAAAGATTCTGATTGCAGGGATGATAGGATCAGAGGTTTAGAGCTAGAAGGAGCCTTAGAAGCCATCCTGTCAGCCTTCTTCCTTTTACAGATGAAAAAAATTAGTCTCAAAACAATGTAAGTGACCTGCCCATGGTGACACCTAAATATCACAGAGTATTTCCTAAAATCACAGAATGGAAGGTTTAAGAGGGGCTGGAAATAAGTTAGCCCAATCCTCTAGTCTTATATAAGATAAAACTGAGGCAAGGAGAGGTTAGGTAATTTGTCCATGGTCACATGATTGGTTAATGACAGAAGCAGAATTTGAACTCCAGTCTTAAAGGCTCCCAATCTAGTGTTCTTTTCCACTGTACCAGCAGAAGAAGAAGGAGAGCAGGCATAATGTCAACTGATGAATTTTTGAAGCTTTCATGCATAAGAAAGACTAGACTTGTTCAGCTTGGCCTGGGGTTTCAAAAATAGGAGCAATGTCTGAAAGTTACAGAAAGGTAGATTTCAGCTACATGTAATGACCGACTTACTAAAAATTGATGTTATTGGAAAATAAAATGTACTGCTCCCCACCTACCCTCCAAGAGTAGCAGACTCCTCACTGGAGTTCTTCAAGGGATGCCTGGATGATCAGTTATAGACTTGATCCCTCTTTGGATGGGATGGACTCGGTGACCTCTGAGTTCACTTCTAACTGCGATTTGGTAAATATCAATACGATGTCTCCACTCTGCTTTGATACAGAAGCATGCTGGGACAGAGCAGGCAGATGCTCCAACTCACCCCAGTAGGACGCTACAGGGTTCAGAGCAGGTCTGGGATCCTTCCACAGTCCTTTCCTAAATGGAAGGTAGGGCATGCCAAGCTGAAAAAAAAAAAGCCAGAGTCAGAGGTTTCCTGTAATTGGAAACAGCTAGTCCCTCCTGTTTGCGGCTGGCCTTCTCTTTGCTCTACCATTAACCTCTTTAGGTGATGGCAACATGACGCCATACTTTCTCAGATAAATGGCTTCGGTTAATTGTACTTTTCATTTTAATTTCTGATTTCATGACTCCTGCCATTCAGCACTTTGGTTTTGAACTACCAGGAATCAATGACATAATTTCCCTTACCTTCAAATTAAATAGACAAATCAGATGTGTTTTCCCCTTTGCTCCTTTGCATTTCTGATGAGGGCTTTTAGCAATTGTTAAGCCCAATTACTAGCTCTTCCCTGCAGGCTTGTTTTCACTCCTCTCTGGGCCCTTCCTTTTTAATCCTCATGCTATAAAAATGCCAGTTCCATCTACTTCTTTGGAGTTTGCCAGATTTATGTTTACCCAGTATTATCTAGGAGGGACACAAATCCCACTTATTAGAAAATATGCACATTGCAGCAACCCATTATATTAAGATAACTGAGATACCTCCTTGGTCAGATTGTTCTCCATTAATGACTTGAAGCATCTTCTCAATAACAGGGACCATGATAAAAGGAAAAACTGGCAAATGCATACAGAGTAGTTCTGGGGTTTGTTTTTTTTCCAATCTATGATGTCTAGCTGTTGACTGTGGCTGAAGGGAGCAATCCAGAATGCGAGAATATAAAAGGAGATAGATATAGACACAAATGATATAGATAGGTGTAGATAACATGGATATGGATATTAGTATAGATAGAGATATGGGTATAGATAGAGATTAGGTATAGACAGGGGCATAGATATAGATATGTATGTCTATGTATGAATGTGTATGTTTACATGGGTCTATATGTAGTATACATATATGTGTATATATAGTACATTGGACTGCTTCAATTTTATGTGTATATATAAAATGGCTTCAGTTATATACATGTATATATAAATACATATGTGTATACATATATGTATGTGTATATATATATATAAAATGGAAGCTATACAATACATTAACATTTATTAAGCACCTACTATGTGTCAAACACTGTGGTAAGTACTGGGGATACAAAAAGAAAAAGACTGTCCCTGCCCTCAAGGAGCTTATGATCTAATGGGGAACAACAACCCATCAAAGAAAGCTGAGAAGAAGGGGTAGAGAGTAGCCACATGATGATAAATTGGCTGAGTTTCTAGGAAGCCTTTGGGAGGAGTTTTTTGCTCTGCCCTCCAGATCTCCAATCAGAGGGACAGAGAAAACAGCAGGTTTTTAACATAGTTGTACTCAGTGGATCAGGATCTCATAGAGGCAGTGGGGGTACAGAGGCAAGAATACTGGCCCCAGGGTCAGAGGGACTGAACTGAAATCCCACCACTCTAGTCTTGTATTCCCAACTGTTTGGTGGATGTCATGGAAGAAAAATTCAATTCTCTGTGTTTTAAACAAAATCTATCAGCGATAGTTAATTAGTATAGAAGCTTTTCTGCTTACAGAAACATTTGGTGTTTCCTCTGCTAATCAGAATATTGTCTCTCTCCCAAGCAACTTTCAATGTATTTGTTATAACAATAATGAAACAAAAGCTAGAATTCCACAGAAAAGTACAACAAAGATACATAGTCCAAATCTATGGTTTTTGACTTACCAAAGAGAGCAGCAGTAATGTTAATGTTAATGCAGGTGAATCTTAGAGAAAAGCTCTTCCTGAGATCAATCTCTCTGACTACTCCCATTGCCTCATTCAAAGTGAGAAACTGAAAAGACCTTAGCTTAAAAGGGTCAAGGTCTCCCACTGCATCCTGGGCCATCTCCAGTCATATTGATATATATCTGGCCACTGGACCCAGATGGCTGTGGAGGAGAGAGCGAGGCTGGTTACTTTGCAGAGCCATCCCTCACTCAAATTCAATTCATGTGCATGTCAAGGCATCACCTCCCTGATGTCAGGGTCCTCTTCAAGAACAAAGGACAAACCACAACCACACAAATGTGAACAAAATACCTCTCTCAATTGGCACAAAGACATTTCTACTCTTAGTTCATTCACCATAAATGAGACTCTAGATCCCTCCCCAAACTTCATTAAGTCTTCTGTTTAAGACAGGCAGTGTGGTATAGTGGATGGAGTTATGGACTCAGAATCAGAAAGACCCAAGTTCAAGCCTCTTGTCTGATGCCACCTGTGGTACCCTGGGCAAGTCTCCTAAGTCCTCTGAGCTTTGTTATCCTCATTTATAAAGTAAGGCAGTTTGATGAGATGGCCTCTATGGTTCCTTCCAGTGCTAAGCCCATAATCCTAAGAGTGAGTGTGTCTTTGATTCAGCTGAAACCAAGGGTTTTAGACTAGAACATTGTCCCAATATATTTTTTGATATTTTATAACACAACTGAGGCCTTAAAGCTGTATGCTTCTATAATATCCCCACCTGGTTCTCCTGCTGGTACCTTAAAAGTCAACAAACCAAATTCATCATCTTTTCTCTTACCAAAAAATGTGTCTTTCTCCCTTAACTTCCCTGTTTTGGTTGATGGTACCAGTGGGTATCTGGGAGGATGCTGGTGCCATCTTCAACCTTTCTTTTCCCTTCCCCACCCTTTCGTTTCCCTAGTGCTTAGCACAAAGATAGCACATAGTAAGCACTTAATAAATGCTTGTTGATTGAGATCACTCTCAAAATCCAATCTGTTGCCATATCAACAGTCCCTACCTCCTCAGTGTCTCTTGTTTCTATCCTCTCCTTTCCAATCCCACTATAACCATCCTCTGCTCATTTGTCAAGTACCTACAGTGTGCCAGGCACCGTGCCAAGTGCTATGGATACAAAGAAAATCAAAAGATTACCTAGCCCCAAGGAGCTCACCTTCTAATGCAGAAAGACAATACATAAAAAGAATCTGCAAATCAGAATGCTGTCTCAGAATACTGCAAAAGACAGGAGAGAGGGGAAGAGGTAGAGGCATGATGGAGCTCTTTTAAAGCCAGGTGGGAAATGAGGAAGTGGCTCCTCTGAGCTCCTTCCTTAAATGGAAAATCTGGGAAGAGCTCTCCCTTCCACCATCCAACCTCTCCAATCAAAGGGAAAGAGGGACCCCAGTGGTAAGGGGGTACTGTAGAGTTAACACCTCATTTTTAATTTAATAGGTCTTGACTGATCTTTTTGCTTCCCATCTCTCTATGTTCCAAGCTATTCTTCATCCTGATTCCCTTGCAAAAATTTTAATGTGTCACTCTAACTACATCATTCCTCTGCTCAAAAGCTAACAATGGTTCCCAATTGCCTATTGAATTAAGGACAAACTCCTTATATGGGCATTCAAAGCCCTTCATAATCCAGTTACAACCTATTTTTCTCTCCTTACCTAAAATAATTCTGCTAAGAAAACAGAGGCTAGTGGCATTCTGGTATACAAGGGACTGAAGAGACAAACTGACCCAATGAGAAGTAAGAGAGTAAATCATAGATGAGTAAAAGGATTGTCATGAAGAAGTAAAGGCTCACTTGAGATTAGATGGCATGAATTTGTAGTGGTCCTGACAGAGACAGTTTCATGACTTTCTTCAACAGGGTTCTGCAGCTTGGGAGTAGGCACCTAGAAGTTGGAGAGTAGGTATCCTGCCAGGAAACTGGCAGTGTATGAATGATCAAAGGGCAAGGTGTCAAGGAATAGCAGGCTGGAGGATAGGGCCTTGTCAGACTGGTTAACTGCAGCGTCAAGACTATGAAGGAAAGAAAATGAGGCCAGAACAGGAGGTTCTTTCTCTCTGGGAAAGCAAGGAGGGGTGGAATGGGAGAGGAAGAAGGGCATGATATCATCATCAGAGACCAGAATTACAAAGTTCAAAATCTTGGAATTGAGACAGTTATGGGTGATGGTAAGGTGGGTGGTTCAGATAGAATAGATATGGAGGTTAGGGGAGTTGAGAAAATCAATGAGCTGGAAAGCCAGAACAGTCAAAGTTACCTCAGCTAGCATATTGAAGACACAAAGAATGAAGACAGAGGATGCGGTGAAGAGAAAGTCTGAGGTCCACATAATGAACATATTGGAAAGAAGGGAATGTGATAGGTAGATGACAAAAAAGAATATGGGCAGTAAGAAAGATGGATTGAATTTCAAAGGAGAAGAGGTTGATGAGTAATGGTGACAGAGGGAAATTCTGAAAGTGCTGTGAGAAGTCCCATATCTCCCGGATCAGTGTCCAGGATGTGAAAAAAATAGACAAAATGTTCTGCAGAGTGGGGCAGGGGATGAAGCATCTTTAGAAGAAGGCTTATCATTCCCAAATGCCAGGAGATAGATATGAATGTGAAAGGAACATTCTCAGATGAAAGGGAATTCATTATTAATAATTCATAAAGTCATTTATAAGGGCAGCTAGGTTCAAATCTAGCCTCAGACACTTACTAACTGTGTGACCCTGGGCAATTTACTTAACCTTGTTTGCCTCAGTTTCCTCATCTGTAAAATGGGCTGGAGAAGGAAATGGCAAACCATTCTAGTATTTTTCCAAAGAAAACCCCAAATGGGGTCACGGAGAGTCAGACGTGACTAAAAGGACTCAACAACAACAACAAGGGGTCATTTATTAGGGTATGTGCAAAGTTTAGATGTGTAAAATATCTAAACATATTGTGGTACATGTAAAGGAATATTACCATACTGTAAGGAACAATGAATATGAGGAATTCAGAGAAGCATGAGAAGACATGAACTGACACAAAGTGGAATAAGTAAAACTAGGATGCAATATGTACAATGACTACAATGATATGAACAAAGTGAACAACAATAAATCAAAACTAAACTCTGAGACACTATAATAACCAAGCTTGGCTCCAAAGAAGAAATGTGAAAAGGTACTTCCCTACCCCCGCCCAAAGCAAGGGATTGTGGGTGTGGAACATTGCTGATAATTATCAGACTATTTTAATGTGTTGGTTTTATAACTCACTCTCTAGGGTCACTCTTAAGTAGCTGCTTTTATCTCTAGCTCCTGGGTTTCCAATGGTATGTTCCACATTAACAATCAGCCTGTAGACTTAGTTAGGTCTTAGCAAATCAGTTTATTTAAATGGCATAGCAAGAACAGAAGGCACAAAACCACCTCATCCCCAACCTGAGGCTGAACTTCTACAATGCAAATCTGGTTGCATTTTCAACAATTTTTCCTGATTCAAAGCTAGATTCCCTTGGGAGAAACCTGACCCAAACTATACTGACCATCAATTATATTTCCCAAATCTTCATCTCTATATTCAAGGCCATAACCAGGCAATGGCCATTTGCCCCCAGATCACCAAATAGTTCTCGGGTATAGAGTTCCCCAGTTTTTTAAATTCTAAATTTCACTTGATAGTCTATGCCAGGTGTGGGAACCTACAGCCTTGAGGCCACATGTGGCCTTCTAAGTTCTTGGGTGGACCTTTAGACTGAGTTCAGGTTTTACAGAACAAATCCTTTTATTGAGGGGTTCCCCATCCCTGGTCTATGTAAATGATAGCTATATGAGGCTGTCTTTGCATAGGGAGCAAGCTCATTACCTTGGCTGGCCTTTTCACAAGTAAATGAGACACCCAAAGCCTCTTCTTCTTTACAAGGTATAAATGATTCTACTCAAAGTAGATGTGAAAAATGATCTCCTCTTGAAAGAGGCCCTTGCTCTACTAGGTGTGAATGTAGTCTGAATAAGTCTACAATAAGCCTATCACATGTAAGGGGGTAGGAATGGAGACTGAGTAAACCCCTAGGGATCAGCAAATTTGTGTGAAAGAAGCCTCTACCTTTTCAGTGAGTAAGGGTTTCATGTAATTATACTGGTTTTTTGTCCTTTGTCATAAAGAATGGCTTTCTAGAAGGCTTTTAGGGGAGGGACACATTGGGAAATCTGGATAGTATAAAAGCAAAAAAAAAATCAATACACTTTTATTTTTTAAAAATCTGTGAGACAACATGATGAAGGTGGAAATCTGTTTAATATGATTGTATGTGTATAGCCTATATCAGATTGCACGCCATCTTGGGGAGGGTGAGAGGAGAAAGAGGGAGGGAGAAAAAATTTAGAACTCAAATCTTAGAAAAGTGAATGTCGAAAACAAAAAAAAATTTTAATATTTAAAAATCAGGTGAAAGATAGAAAAGGAAAAAAGTGGATGAGCGAGGTTCCCATGGGCCCAATGAAATTATTCTCTTCAATTTCACACTGGAAGCCACCAATCTAGTTTGGGCCTTCATCCTCTGTCCACTAGATTGTTATCCTAATTGGCCTCCAGGCTTCTGGTTTCTCCTGTTTCTGTTCCATCCTCCACCCAGCTGCCAAACCCCGCCCCCTAAGAATATGTCTGATAACATTATTTTCCTGCTCAAAAATCTCTACTGCCTCTATGATATTAATATATACTCCCCATTTGAAATCTAAAATTCTTCAAATTTAGTTTCCTGCCCACCTTTCCAGGTATTTTCATGACTCCCTTCCATAACTTCCTTCTGTGAGTTCTATGTTCCAGCAAAACTGGCCCACTTCTCTGAATTCAGCATTCAGTCTCCAGACTCTGAGCCTTGACATTATTCAGTTTCTTCATCATTTCTTTAAGGTTAGACAATTAACCAAACAATAAATCAAGCCCTGGTTTATACCATTCATGATTTCTGAGGTATAAGTGTTCACGTTGAAAATTTAATAATCAACTTGGTCATACCAGGCCCTCTGTCTTCAAGACACAACTCATTCCCTTAGGGGAAGCATTTCCTGATATCCCACTGAAGGACTTCTTAACTTGAGGTCCACAGACTCATGGATGGTTGCAGAGAGTTCATAAACTTGGATGGGAGAAAAACAATTTTAGTTTTCACTAACCCCTGACTGAAATTTAGCCTTTCCATCAATTACATATTTTTTAATCTTCCAAGAAAGGGTCTTTAGGCTTCATCAGACTGCAGAGACCTAAGGGAGACCTAAATTCAAATTCCACCTCAGACACTCATTAGCTGTGTGACCCTAGGAAAGTCATTAACCTTCATTTGCCTCAGTTTCCTCAAGTGAAAAATAGTGATGATAATAATAGCACTTCCCTCCTGGAGCTTTTGTGAGGATCAAATAAAATAATATTTGTAAAATGCCTAGCACACAGTACCTGGTACATAGTCGGCACTATAGAAATGGCCTAGTTCACGTGTTGAGGGGAAGGTTGTATCTCCCAGAGGAAGCTTTCTCAGCTGATTACAAAAGGAGGTTTTGGGGAATCAGAATGGTGATATCTGGGCAGCTGTGGGGGAAGGACAAACTTCAAGGTGCTATTCAAATTCGAATTGTTATTAAATTCCTTCCCCAGTCAAACAGTGCTGGGCACTGGGGAGATAATAGGAAATTGATGCCCTGCCTTCTCCACTCTCAACAGAGAAGGGAGAATTTTGGTGGAAAGGAATGGGAAAGTGAAAATGGAGGCCTTGCGAGTTGGAAAAGTCAATGAACTGGGTGGGGAGGGGAAGGGGTAGGAGACAAGAGGTCAGAAGAACATTAAACTAAATATTTCTTTCACACTTTTCATTTAAATGTTTGCTATTCTGAACTTGCCAATACCAAAGAACGTGAACATTTCCAAAAACAGAAAAAAAGAGGAATATTTGCGACTGTGAATCTCAATCATATAGTTTGTTGGTTTAAGTATATAATAAATTCAACTCAATTTCAAAGCTGACCCTCTTCTATTCTCTTCTCTACATTAAAAAGAATTGAGCCTCTTTAATTATTTTCCTTTTTTGTGGGGTGTGAGGGTAGGGAAGGTATCGCTATTACTAAATCCACCCCAATGAAGTGATAAAGGCTTCTAATCTTGGGCTGCACAAAGCAGGGCTCACAAGGTCACTCTTTTCTCCATATTCCTTTCTCAACACTAAAAGCAGAGATTGCTTCTCTATCTTTATGTCCCCAGTGCCCAAAACGTTCCCTTGCACACACAGCAAGTGTTAACAAATGTTTGATCAATAAACTTTGTAATAACTCAACTTCAAATGAAATGTTAAGGTTTGTGATGCACTTCTCTCACAATATTTGCAAGGTATTACCTGTATACCCATTTTACAGATAAAGGCATTTGAGACTCTTGGGAAATTAGGAGAGCTAGTAAGCATCTAAAGTGTGATTCCTACCTAGATATCCTGACCCCCCAGGTCCAAACTCTTTCTGCCACTTATACCATTGATTCAGGAAGGTCTTGGAAAGCAGGATTTGCTTTCTATTTCATTTTTTTGTATGTCCCACAACTTCCGCATTTCCACGAATATGGCAAATGCTCAATAAATATTTATGGAGTTGAACCAAGTTGTGTTTCCCTTAGCCCAGTGTGGCCAGAATGGCCTTTGTTTTCTTTGGGTGGCTCAGTTTATCTCATTGGGCCTTGCTGGATGCCAGGCTTGCTGCTCCTCTTCTGGGGCAGGAAGCCCAGAGACCCATGCCTATGAGCAGAGAACTTCCTGTGTGATGAGTCATGGGGCTGGCTGAAGGGAGGTGTTGACTCCAGAGCCACACCCTATTGGGTGTTAACCTAGGGGAAGGGGCCAACTCAAGAACCAATCGGCCCTGGTCATTCAGGCGGCACTTGATGATGTCAAAAATTCTGTAAGAGGGGAGAAGACGGCTTGAAGCTTCCCTTTTCCTTTTCCGGTTGGAGCCAGAGACGCCTACAGCCGAAGCTGACGAAGCTGATGCAGGAGCTGCCGGTAGCAAAGCTGACCCACGTGTGGAGCAAGGAGTGCTGAGCAAGGACTTGAGGCCAGTGGGTAATCTTCTTACCATAGAGGGGAAGCATGTACACGATTTTGCTTTATACCATCACGCTTCTCTGTGGCCTCCTGGTTACTCTTGTGAGGCGAACTTATTGAGCCTGGAAACTTTTGATCAAAATATCAAAATGGGGACGCTGATTTGTGGGTCTGTTACTGTGGAGTGTAAATACATGCTTTAGTCCTTCTGCCTTCTACCTAGAGAATTCCTTATATCCTGCGGTTCCAAACCTTTCAGACATATATGAGATTCTCTTTGAAATCATAAATTCTGCCTTCTTAATACACCCCTTCCACAATGCTTTGAACAATATGGCCACTTAATAAAGCTTGATGAATCTCCCTCTTTTCTAAACTCCTAGAATACGATTTAGTATTCATCATTTTGTTTCTATTTGTCCAAGTCATAGTGTTCATTCAGCTCATAGAGTTATCAGTACCTTTTTTCCTATTAAAGGTTTCCTTGAGAAAGAATAATTCATACATTAATTAGCATTAGTTTATCATTCAGAGAAGCTAGGTGGCACGGTGGAAAAAGTACTAGACCTGGAGTCTAGAAGACTCATCTTCCTGAGTTCAAATCTGGCCTCAGACACTTACTAGCAGTGTGACCCAGGGCAAGTCACTTAACCTTGTTTGCCTCAGTTTCCTCATCTGTAAAATGAGCTGGAGAAGGAAATGGCAAATCACTTCTTTGCCAAGAAAACCCCAAATGGAGTCACAAAGAGCTGGACATGACTGAAAAATGACTAAACAACAGTTTATCATTCAAGCAAATCTATAAAAATTTTTTGCCTAAATAATTTTCCTTTGTTTTTGTTTGTTAATGACCATTAATATAAGGGAAACCATATTTGTATTTCACAGGTGTGTTCCATATGCCTGGCATTTCATTCTAGGGAATCAAGCTCATCCAACTCTTTCCAATGGAAACTTTTGATCAAAGAATAAAGCGTGACAAACTTGGAGCCTTTGGAAAGGAAAAATGAACAAAAGTAACTCATTGTTCTTCTGTGTTAGCACCTATGCCCATGTAGCACGTGGGACAGATACTTTCACATGTCCCTCAAAAAAGCTACAGCAGGTTTGAGTATTTTGTAGGTCAGCATCAATTCAAAACCAATGGCTCTTAAGCACATGCTGATTGAGGTATTTACATTTTTTTCAAATCAGTGAGAAGATAAGTTACCGCAAAATAAAAAGGCATTTAATCAAACAGCATAACAAAGTGACAAGAGATTCCTCTCCATACTCAAATGGGGTAAGACCTCTGACAGGTTACCATGCAACCAACCGGGGAGAACACACAATGAGCACATGTAATTGGGGAACATGTATGCCACATGGCATGGGTATTATGGGCAGCCAGGAAATATTAGTGAAATGGTACATTAGAATCCATGGGGCTAAGCCACATTTCTAGAGGAATGGAGTCCCCAGGTGGCCAGGTACAGTCAAGGAAGGTATGTGAAGACAGAAAAGTATGCCCAAGTCACACATGTGGCTGGGGCAACTTACACATCAAACAGTGATGTAGATATCCTCTGGTGACATCACAGTGCACATCCCATCTCTATTGGGCACATAATCTCTCCTTGGCCTTATGTCATCGCCACTGGTTTCCCATTATAACTGCTCTCTCCTGCCATCTGCTGGGCTTCAGGAAATCCAGCTGCTGTCTCCTGCTCTGGCTAGGAGTTCTAGACTATAGTTCTTTTCATTCATATTCAAGGTCAAAGAGTTTTAATACCAAGCCCCACAATTAGCAGACTGTTCCAGGGTAAAATGGAGTTGGTCTTTTTGTCTGTCCCTGGGGCTGATTTGAAATCTATGGTCTCAGACTATCTGACTTAGGTTGGAAAATTTCTTTTTAACTCCTCTTTCAAACCTGATTAGGATTCCGTGTCCCCAAAATAAATTGGGTTCTGCCAGAAAAAACACTACAACGCTGATGTGGAAGCTGGGGGCCTAGATAGGCCTCCTTCTTTGACTGGTGGGCAAACAAATTTATGGCCCAGAACAAAAGCTAAAAGAAAAAGGCAACCTTCACAACCTTTCTGGTCCATATTTTCACCTTTACTATATATAGCTATAAGCCATAATCCCTTGGCTTTTGCTGTATATTCTGTTCAGTGCAAGTCCTCACTATCATATGTAGATATAGAGAAGGGGAGAGAGAGAGACAGAGAGAGAGAGAGAGAGAGAGAGGGAGGGAGAGCGCAAGCAAGCTGGGAGTCCAATTTATTAAATAACAAGTATTTTAGTATCTCTCAATTAGCCAAATCACATTTCTATTGTAATTAGCTTTGCCCAAGGCTCTTTCTAGTACATGCTAAAGGACATATCCCCACTCTCAATCTTAAAGGAGGCTCTCTGTCTAATAGGAGTTGTCATTTTTTTCTGTTCTGTCCAACTCTTTGTGACCCCATTTGGGGTTTTCTTGGCAAAGATACTAGAGTGGTTTGCTATTTCCTTCTCTAACGCATTTGACAGATGAGAAAACTGAGGCAAACAGGGTTAAGTGACTTACCCAAGGTCACACAGCTAGTAAGTGTCTGAAGCCAGATTTGAACTCAGGAAGAGGAATCTTCCTGACTCCAGGCCCAGCACTCTATCAACTGGGCCACATATCTAACAAGAGAGATTAGACCGTAAATGAACAGGGACATGTAGTTACAGAATCATACTATTTGTGCCAATGTCACCATGATAGAGGAGAGAACAGGTTACCAGAAACAAAGCAAATGACTGAATGATTTTCCCTGCCACAGAATAGGAAGCAATCCATCACCCACTTTTTTCACTCCTCCAAAAGAGCACCCAGAAGGTTTTACAGCAACATGAGAGATGTGTATGCTAGTGGCCAAAGAAGATTCTGGCTCCAAGGAATTGGTTCATTCTGTCGGTCAAGCAACTTGAGAGTTCAGGTGAAGGATCCAGGAGGGATACCAAGGGAGTCTTTCTCCCTCTCCTCTCCAAAGGTAAGATCAGTTCACCGCTTGGACAACATCAACAAAGAAACTGCATGGGCAAAGTATTCCCATTTAAAATCACTTTATTTTACATAGAGCCAGTTATAACAAGCCTTTACAGAAGAAATTCTGGAAGATGCATCCCTGTGTTGGAGTGTTCCACTGTTTTATTAAGAAACAGCAGATATAGCTGATGCTGAGATGGCAGTGAGGGTTATTATTTTCTTACTTTTTACCATATAAATAACGGTTTCATCAGTAACATGTTCCCAGCATATTCCATAAATATTCTTAATGTAGCTCTATTATACTCTAACATTCAAAACCCCAAGGCACACTTCCTATAGTTTATTTCATCATGCTCCATTTAGAATTACATCCACTTAAGGGACTATGGGATTAAGGCAACCTATTTTAAAAGGAGCATTCTGCATCACAGCAGCATGATGTAGTGGATAGAAGGTTGGCCTGAGAGCCGGGCAGACCTGGGTTCAAGTCTTGCCTCTGACACATGATGGCTATGTGACTGACCATGGCCAGGTCACTGAATCTCTCAATGCTTCAGCTAGCTCTCTTAATTACAGTCCATGTCCCTTCACCAGAAGCTCCCTAAACCATTGAAATCATGAATCTAATCCAAAAATCCTTTAAAAGTCTATATTGGGAGCAGCTAGGTGGCGCAGTGAGTACAGCATTGGCCCTGGAGTCAGGAGGACCTGATTTCAAATTTGGCCTCAGACACTTGACACACTAGCTGTGTGACCTTGGGCGAGTCACTTAACCCCAATTGCCCTGCCTTCCCCCCTCAAAAAAAAAAACCAAAAGAATAAAAGACTATATTGAATGATTGTATCAAACCAATGACTTACAAAGGAATTATAATAATACCTGATATATGTATAATATTATAAGATCTGAACCATGCTTTACATCTGTTATTGCATTTGAGCCCCCTCCAAACATTGGATATTAACATCTTGAGGGAAACTGAGGCTCTATGAAATTAAGTGACTGGCCTATGGTCATAAAGTTGGTTACCTTCAGAGGTAGCATTTGAAATCAGGTCTCTTCTCACTCCAAGGGCATCACTTCTTTCCACAAGCATAGTCTGCCTTCCTAAAGAAAATGCCTTTTTTAATGGAGAAAATGCGTGTTCTGATCCATGCAATGACAGAGCATACTTCCAGAATGACAAAGATGAAGCAAATTAACTACTTCCTGCCCCAGAGGTGATGGACTTAAAAGTCAGAAGGAGACATATATTTCTAGACATGGCTAACATGGGCATTTATTTGGCTTGACTGCATATGTTATAAGGATTTTTTTAATTCTTCAGTTGAGGCAGAGGGGAGTGGAAAGGAGAAAAATAAATGCTTGTTAATTGGAAAAATAAGAAAACAAATTTTTAAATAAAGAATATACATGGCTATCCAGATTGCAGCACAAAAGTAGGTGGGAGAAATAAATCACATCTCTTGCCTCTGTACACCTTGCCCTGCAGAAGCACGCTGGCCTTTTTTACATAAAGGCAGATAGTAAATCTGGTAACTGCAAAAGGATTTTATAGCCAAAGACCTTGGCATCTTTCCTGGACTTTTCCATTATAAGCAGGTTCCATGAAACAGGGCGAATACATTCTGACTTTTCTCATCATTGCAAAATTCTATTACATTTCGCCCAAGTGAATTTTTACCATGATGAAATTTCACCCACACTAGGGAATTTCTATTCAGGAACATTTACTATGGGAAATGGAAAGAACAGACCAAAAATATATGCCTACAGACAAAGAAAATCCTCCATCAACTGGCCATACCTCCATCTAGTGTTTTGCTTCAAGAGTTTCTGCTTATGCAAGCTGAATAGTTCAAGCTTTTCTGCATTTGCCTCATAGCAGCACCATCACAAAACAATATCCCTGTCACACACAAATCTGTGCAGGTCTTCTCTAAGCAAGCTGTCAGAGTCCCTTGGTCACTCCATTGTCCGAAGGCTGGCTTTGACCAGCTGCTATTATCCAGTCCCCAGCATTATCACTGATTGCCTTCTCTGACCTTGTCTTTAACTACTTATGTGCCTACTGGCAGCTTGGTATACTGGGTGGAGGGCCAATCTTGGAGTCAGGAAGACCCAATTTCAGATCTTGCCACGGATGCATGCTAGCCATGTGATAATGAGGAAGCCATTTACACTCTACATACCTCCCAAGCAACTCTCCAAGAGTATAGCTAAGATACTGATTTGCTTTGGTGAGTGGAGTTTCCGTACAAAGAATTAACAAGTGCTGTATGTGGATAAACCTGCCAAATGCGTGCATGTGTTCAAAAATTTTAATTTAATTAAAAATATGTTTTAAAACTGCACTGATTTTTTTGAATACTCCATACATAAAAATGTATCTGTAATTTATATGTGTATGTATATATAATTTATATATGTATGCGTATATGTATGTGTGTGTGTGTGTGTATGTGTGTATGTGTACGTATATACCAGAAACAGACAGACATGGAGACAGAGATTAAGAAGTGATTAAACCTTATCAAGTGCCAAGCACAATGCTAAGTACTGGGGATAGAAATACACTCAAGACAGTCCCTGCCCTCAAAGAGATTATATTTTAATGGGTAAGGCAACACAAAAAATGGGAGGTAGAAAGGGGGAGGAAGTACTTTTTTATTGTGTATTTACTCAACAGACACCAACATTCAATACACAAAAATGTTGGGGGCAGGGGCATTGTATATGAAAGAACCCTAGACTAGAAGTCTTTGGTTCAAGCCCTGGTTATAACCCTGACCATCTGCCTGGCCTTGATTAGATCTTTTAACCTACCTAACAGTTTCTCATTCTTTGTCTGTAACATCAGCTTGCTAACACCCGATGATGAACCTCTTAAACTTGTAAGGATCGAGGGGGATCACATCTGTGAAAGCACTTTGTACCTGGAAAATGCCATATAAGTCACCTCGTGACTTGAAAGGGACTTTTGAGGTCATCTGAAGGCTTCTTAAACTTTTTCCACTCGAGACTCTTCAGGACTTCTTAAACTGTGAGTCCTGACCTTATTTGGTGTCACAACCCACAGTTTAAGAAGCACAAAAAATTACTGTTGGCAGCTAGATATCCAAATGGATACAGTGCCCAGCCTGGAGTCAGGAAGACTCATCTTCTTGGGTTCAAACCCAGCCTTAGACATTTATGAGCTGTGGGACCCTGGCCATGCCACTTCACCCTGTTTGCCTCAGTTTCCTCATCTGTAAAATGAACTGGAGAAGGTAATGGCAAACCACTCCAGTAGTTCTGCCAAGAAAACCCCAAATGGGGTCAAAAAGAGTTGGACACGATTGAGAAAGCACTAAACCAGCCCAAACTGTAGGGAGCTAAGTATCTCCGTGGATAGAGCCCAGAGTCAGGAAGCCCTGAGTTCAAATCTATCCCCAAGGTGTGTATAATCTATGGGAGGAGGGAAAATACACCATCTGCACTGATAAGAGTCTCACCAAGAGATGGGAAAGGAGATCTCAAGCCCTCTGGGGAGATTCGAGAAGGAAGAGAACTCTAATAACCAAACTCCACAAGGACTCTCTGGAAAAGCCTTTCTCTGCGTCCTCAAAGCTTAGCATGGTCCTTGGCACCTAGTAAGCACTTAATAATTGCTGGCTGATTGGTCGATTGATGACGTGATTAGCACAATTCCTGGCACACAGTAGGTGCTTAATAATACATGTTAACGAATTTAATTACTGAATTAATGTGAAAAGAGTTAGTTTGAAGCTCCGAGTTTAAGCATTAGCTTTTCCACGATCTGCATGACTTTGGACAAGTCAGTCCACTACCTACTGCCTCAGTTTCCTTTTCTGTACAATAACTTGGGAGGTTCTCTGAAGCTCTGAAACTTCAACCCAAAGTTCCAGCCGCGTCTGCGTGGGAGGTGGTGGGAGGAGGGGGTGGGAGGAGGAGGTGGGGTCTCGCCCTCCCCGGAACGAACTCTTCCAGTGGGGAGCTAGAAGCAACTTTCCAAGCATCCCTGAGGAGCCTAAGGGTAGGCGGGGGCGGGGAGCTGGGGAGGGCGCTGGGGCGCAATGCCTGCCGGGATTTGTGGTCCGCTGCCCCGCGGCAGGGGGAGCGCCTTGCCTCTCATCCCGCCAGGAGAGAACTACAAGTCCCAAGAGACTTCGCGCGGCGATAGTCACGTGGGATGGGCGGAGAGCGTGCCTAAATACTCGCGTTCGGCCATTTTGTGGGAGAAGCCGCAGCGCCGCCTCCTCCTTCGGGTGTCCTGTGCTTGCTGCCGCTGCCGCCGCCGCCTCCCGCCGCCGCCGCTGCTCCGCCGCCTCCGTCGCCTCCGTCGCCGCCCTCCGCCCGCCTCCGCTTCGCTCCCCGCTCCCGCCGCCTTCCCTCCTTTACTTATCTCCTCCTCCTTAGCCCCCACAGCCTCCTGACACAGGGTCCTCTCGGGCGCGCCCCGCCGGCATTTTATCCCCTCACCGGCCTCTCACTAATATCGCATGTCCACTATCCAGAACCTCCAATCTTTCGGTAAGTAACGGCGTGGAGCCCCGAGGCCGTCCGCCGGGCCCCCGGCGCCCGTTGCCCCCGGCCCGGCGGGGCCGCTCGTCCCCCTCCCCCACCCCCGCGACGCCCCGGGCTTTTGTCTGCGCCCAGAAAATGGCCGACGGCGAGCGGACCCCGGCCCGGACCCCCGCTCCGGATCCGGGACGCCAGCGACTCTCCTATCAGTTACCCCATCACCCTCTGCCAGACCCTTGGGCCGCCCCTTCCCCCCACCAACCGTATCTCGCTCCGAGCCCCCGCCTTTGTCCGCCTCCCCCCAACCCACCCGTCGGGGCTCTGGGTTCCAAACTTGGCGTGACCTTGGGCCGGATTCCCTCCGGTCCCGGCCAGGGTCCTGCGTGAGAGCCCCGGGCCCCCCGGCGGGGAGGGGGTGACGCCGAAGGCCCTTAGCTAGCCCGACCACGGGGGGCGATGCGTGGGGCCCCCTCGGACCCGAGGCCCCCCCCCCCCCCCCCCGCTCCATTTAGTATTGGGATGTTTCTCCGCTCCTTTCCCCTTGGGAAAATATGGAGAAGTCTCTACGGGCTGATTCTGGGCCTGAGCCGGGTTCTGACCCAGCGTGGGGAGCCGACACTGGACCCCCGGGGATTTCACGACGCTCCCTTAATGCGAATTACTGGGTGAAAATCAGAGATTGAGTGGGTTCTAAGACGCGGGGGGGTAGGGGGGGGAGTGTGCTCAGGGTGGTTTGTTTTTAACGTGTAATAGAAGCGTCCTCCCCGACGGCTGTAGAACGTGATCTCTGAGGCTAGCGCGGTGACTTTGCCCCTCGACGTTTTCTAGATTTTACGTATCACGGGCTACAACAGCGTTATTGAGGCTGGAGTGCCGGCTGACATCTGCCTCTTAAAGGGGATGCCGGGTCCTCAAAGCAGAACTACTGGGGGAGGGGAAAGCTTAGGCTAGGGCAGAGATGGCTAACCCCTAGAAAATTCGTGTTACTGCTTGTCTAGATGTTCGACTACCTTCTGTGTGGTGATTATTTTATTTTTCTGTTACCGGTTTTGTGTCCGCAGACCCCTTTGCTGATGCAACTAAGGGTGACGCCATACTCCCGGCAGGGACTGAGGATTACATTCATATAAGAATCCAACAACGAAACGGCAGAAAGACGCTGACCACTGTTCAGGGAATTGCGGATGATTATGACAAAAAGAAACTTGTGAAAGCTTTCAAAAAGGTACAGATATTAGACGTAACAGAAAAGAAAAATATAACGAAGCCAAGTAACTGGATTCTGGTTTTGTGCTCAAACCTTAAATTGCGAACAGTGGTTACTCTCAAATTTGATCAATACAATTCCCAATTTCCAGCAAGCTGCATATGTCTTAAAAATAACATAAAAATACTCAATTGCTGCCTTTCATCTCAGTTTGAAAAGTTAAAAAAAACTAGGAAAAGGAAAAAAAAACTGCTTATTTGGATTTATGTACAAATTAATCCTTTAGTTAAAATGACCTAAGTGTTTTGTTTTTATTAACTTTTGTGTTAGTTTGCCACCATTTATAAACTACCATTTTAATGTCCTCATTTAATTTGAAACTAAAATATTTGATGCTATTATGGGTGAAACTTTTCATTTAGTGATATTAAAAGATGTAATTGCTTGTGGCTCATTTGTAATGATATGGATAAATTTTTCCAGAAATTTGCTTGTAATGGTACTGTGATTGAACATCCTGAATACGGTGAGGTTATCCAGCTTCAAGGTGACCAGAGAAAGAACATTTGCCAGTTCCTCCTGGAGGTAAGTCACTGCAGATAAAATAAAGCAGTGTTTAATTTTTACTATACATTAACAATTAGCCTCATAAAAGTGATGCACATCAAGTCAGTTTTACTGAGTAATTGGTAATATAGTATCTATACATAGCAGGAGAAGGATAGACTGTCCAATTCGTCGTTAAAATGACTTAACATACTTGTTCTTTACAGAAACGTCAATTGAAATTATAAATTTTATAATGATTATTGACACTATTCTGCAAATATTTCATTAGTCTTTCAGAACATCTTGGTGCCAGAAATTTGATACCCTGATTGAATATGGTTGTTGTTATTCCTAAATTTAAATTAAATGCAATAAACACATTTAGACTGTGAAAATATTTTGATGTCAAAAATAAAAGTATTTTTCTCTATAGATAAGAATACCTTTGTCACCAAATGTCCCAACTAAATGATGATCCTTTTAATACCTCTTAATTTTATGTCGACTACTTTAGAGAAGGGCAATTTATTCCTGAAAACAGCTTTGCTAAAATGTTTTTTGTTTTACAGGTTGGCATTGTCAAGGAGGAGCAGCTTAAGGTTCATGGTTTCTAAAATGAGCAAAAACACATGAAGTATTTCTTGAGTAGTTTTGTTCTCCAAGCCGAATTGGCTACCTTGTGAAATGAGTCTCTGCAGTAAACGGACTTTTCTTTTATTTAGTCGTTCAAAGTTCCATTCACATCTGCATGATTACAGGAAACATGTCTGTAGGCTAGTAACACATAAGAAAATTGCAGTAAGATGGTAACTAAGCTCTTTATTCATCCTAACACATTTCCAATGGAAAATATTTTGTTTTGAGTGTTTATTGTTCAGTTTATTACTTTTCACTTGATTTAAAATGTTTTTGTTATATTAAACCATGTATGTTGCAGCTTAACAATAAAAAAAAAGCTTATTAACACTTTTGTGAGCAGTTATGCTCCCAAGTTTAAACAAGACCCAAGTTACAAGCACTTTTTTTTAATGTAAACTTTCTCAAATAAATGGATTCCTCCTTCAGCAAGTAGTTCTTTCCAAGAATAGTTAAACTTTATTGTGTGACATTGGAAGCTAATCAGCTGAGCACTGAAGGAAAAGGGAGCGTTAAATATAATCTTAAGCTAATTTCCCCTTATTAACATAATGGCACATTCCATGACTATTCTTTGTTTACTGACTATAAAATTCTTGGAATAAGTAAGTGTAGTACATAGCTGAACTCTATCATCAGTGCCACAATTCAGTTCCTTGTTAATTAAAAAGTTGTTACTGGAATTGTGCTACTGTCATATGAAAATTAGTATCATCTTTGAATCTTTGCTTTTATGTGTTTTATGGCTCATGCCTTAAAAAATAAGAAGCCAACCTTTCCTTATTCTGATAGACTATTCTGAAAAATAAGGAAAAGGAGTAGAGAGTCAATTGAACAGTCTGAGATAAATTGGAAGTGTGTGGAATTGGGATGATGTGATGGGGGGGTTTGTGCCATAACACGTAGAAATGCACTACTTCTCTACCTGGTTATTAAATTGTAATGGAGACATAGCCCCTCTGTTTTTTGTCAAGTGAATTGTTAATATGGTTGCAAAGTATTCAAGCAGAACAGCCAAAAGAACTGGACCCAAATGTATAAGCTATTAAATAATAAACTCTGAGGACAGGGACCTTGCTTTTGTATTCTCCATAGTGATGTGAACATACATAGTAGGTGCCTGATAAATATTCATCAAATTAATATAGTGAGTCAATTTTGGTTTAATAGAAGGTTCTGTGAAATGTATATTCTATCACATTGTGTGCCAGCTGAACCTATGTCCATAATCTCGATAAGTATACTTGCCTCCTTCATAAATTCATTATGTTCACCCATGATTTTTATAAAGGGAGGGGGGAGCCTTTTTGGTTTTTGTTAATGGAATAAAATATTAGAAATAAGACTTAACTATTCACTTTATAGTTAAGTTTGGAATTTGCAATGTGGTTAAAGATCTCTGGAAAATACTTATCTCTGGAATCAACAGTCTGGTTATGTGCCATATAAATGTGATACGTCCATTTTAAATAACTGAGAGTTGTATTTATTTTCATGTATACCATAATATACATTAGTGATCTTTGAGCTGTATTTGAGGACTCCCTTTTTTGCACTTTTCTCATTCTATAATGGTTTTCACAGACGTATTGTTTGAAATGAAAACATTTTTCTTTATTGAGTTGACTAGATCTGGTTTCTGCTTTGATTTGTTCATACAGGTATTAGGAGGGTTTTGATTAGAACAAAACTCATTCCCACAAGCACAAGAGTCACGTAGGCCCAAGTTCCAAATCTCAGATTTGGTGTAAAGGCAACACATGATTTGCCACCCAGACTTTATAAGTGCTAGGTCATAAGCAGACACCAATTCAAGGCCCAAGTTTTCTGTCAAATTAGTTCCCCTGATGCTCTGAACACCTAGAGGAAGGTAGTAATAGTAATGGGGTTTTGGTTCACAAAAGTGCCCTGCAACTTGGGGATGGGGGATGGGGAGGAAATACCTAAAGAAAATTAAAGTCTCTGGAGTAAGTATTGGTAAATAGACAAACAATAACTTGAAAGAGTATAATTTTGGTGTTTATTATATGTAAAAGGATCAAACTTTTACTTCCACTACTAGTTTGTCATAAATGGTGGCTGAGTGGATTTGGTTCATTGCATTATTATATTTAAAGAGAACCTGGGGAAGTAAAGTGAAAAAAAAATTAGACTCAAATATGAAGTATTCAGCTAAAGTTGCTACTAAAGAATAAAGTACCAACCAGTTCCAGATTAATGAAGAGGACACAGTTCACTTGGCCATCTAGTAAAGCTGTTTTGTTGCCCATTGTTGCTTTCCCCTGAGGAAAATGTTATTCATCTTTACCAATTCCCAAATCCCTAGGTAATCTCACTTGAGTTCATAGGTTGGTGCATAATTACAAAAGGCCAACTTGCAAATAACCTATATAGAGCTACTCAGCAGTCCATTGCCTCCCTGATGTCCCCACACCTTTATACTGCATCTGTGCTTTCCTAGGTTAATACCACCACTTGGTGGCCAATATTGGGAATTGTTATGAAGTAGGTGGTAAAAGACTTAAGGTCCTTGTCTCATCTCAACGCTGCATGTACCTCAGGCAACTTTTCTGATGTGTATATACAAATCCCCTTTACCTGCTCCACAAATTTCTGCCCACTTTAGAATATCTTGGCCACATTTCACAGCTCTCCCTTCTTGCTACCCTATGTCTCCAGTTAATGATGTTCTAACAAATGAAAATACTGGAGATGATAAATAAGCAGGGCCCCAAAGTATAAAGAACTGCCACATTCTATTTAAATCTTTTTCAAATACTAGTATTGTGGCTTTATATTTAATATGTGAAGGATTTCAGCAATGTTCTGGGTTAGGAATGATACTGTGGACTGACCTAGAAACCCCAACTATAATATTTCTGGGAGAATTCTTAACACTAAGCCGTTAATTTGTGGTTCATGTTAGTTCTAATCATCTGGGCATTAGATATACCTGCCCCCCTTCCACCAATCTGGCTTGTTCAGAATTTGAGTGTGAGCAATGGTGTTTTTAGTGCCAATAATATGGGATGTTATGAAGGAAATGATTGGCAACAAAAGCCATGAGGTGAATGAGAATAGCTTTTTACAACTGAAACAAACTTTAAAACTGCATCTGTTTATACTATTAACATAATTGTATTAATATATCTACATTTACACATTTCCTATCAAGATTTCACTTTTAGGCACATAGACCTCCAACCAATGTAAATTTCACACAAGCTTTACAGAAATTCAGATGGACAATCCATGCAATTTTTACACATTAAAAGCAAACATACCTAAATATTTGCTCTACAATGGTAATTCCCATCTCGTTGGTCATTCTGACTATGTGAGACTTTTAATGTTTAAGGTGGTGATACACCTAAGTGATTACAACTACATCTAAAATCACTGCTGACCCAAAGAACTTCATGGCATAGCTTTAATATGTTAATACACGTTAATATGGAAACCAATTGTCTTGAAGGGCTGGAAAGCCATGCTTTGATTTAAATAGGCAAACATTAAATATTTACTATGTCCCAGGCACTGTGCTGATTATATTGTTTCTCCAGATATTTTGTTGCGCCAACTGGAAGAACCATATGGAGATAATTTGTTTGATAGAATTCACCAATTTTTTTTAAACAGCTATATAGTGTCATTGTTTCTTAAATCCGGTTTAGAAGTCTCCCATATTAGGGCTTATTTGAACTTAAGCACCTATTTGTCAACCACTAAGTGACTTCTTAGATAAGTGGGGTGGAGGCGGGGAGGATTGAAATCACTAATTGACCTAATGGGGTTCTGTTAAGGCTATAGTATTTTTGAAGCTTCTTTGAAGTTTTGTCTTTACCAACTCAAGTGCATGTATGTGAAACACCCAGATGTAAACTTTAAATTATGACAGATTGTGATAAAGTGAATCAGTGCCAAGTGACCATGTGAGACAATAGTAGTAATGCAAATATGCAGGAACACCCTTTGGTTCCCCCTGCAAAATGAGCTTGGTGGCTACAAAATCAGATTAATGAACTTATCCAATAATTATGTTCCCCAGTATATTTTTTATTGGTGAGATTTGAACAATATTCATTAGTCATTGAAAATACTTTCATACTGACTGAAGAGTCCACACCAGAAGAACAACTTGGAACAAGAACCAAAGCAGTGTAGTGATTTCCGTACTGGACTCTAGAATCCCAAAGTATTTAATCTGTTCAGCAATGATGGTTTTGAAGTTGGTGTGAGGATGCAGAAGCCCAGTGCTGTGGTGAATAAATTGCTGGACTTGGGGTCAGAAAGACCTGAGTTCAAGTTCCAGCTCAGACCTTTGTTAGCTGTGTAACTCTGCATGAGTCACTCCAAACCAGTCAAATTGGTCAACTATCTATCCAGTGATTTCATCCTGCACTCTCTTACCTCCATCCAACTTCCCTTACCTGGAATGTGCTCTCTCCTCAGTAGCTACCTCCATGAAAGTTTGTCCAATCCCAGTAGGTCAAAGTGACTACCACCTCAAATTTTCCTAGAGCTCTTTTTCTGTGTTTCATACTGTTTTCTGAAAAGCTTAAATTTTTCATCTCTCTGTGTCCCACCATACCCATCACGCCCCACTTCCTAGTTCTGAAGCCATAATCAAATGAATATTATTTCTGTTGAAAGGGGAGGTCATCCTATATCCTTCGTTAGGACTCGTTCACCATCTTGAAACTTTGCATAAGAATATATCCCTCTCTGAATGCCTCCTCTCATTATTTGTTGTCTTTCCCAATTAGATTGTCATCTTGAACAATGTACACAACAATAAAAACAAAAACAAGTTGGAAAAATTTAGGAACTAATCAATGCAATGACCAGCTATGATGCCAGAGTACTGCTGATGAAGCATGTTATCCATCACTTCTTGATGGACAGGTCATGTCTTGGATGCAGAATAAGACATTTTCAGACACAGCCAATGAGAGAATATATTTTTGCTTGACTGCATGTTTATTATGAGGGCTTTGTCTTTTCTTGTTCCCTCTTCCATTGTGGAAGGGAGGATGAGAGAGGGGAATAAAGGGTGTTTTGTGACAGTTCTCTGGCCTAAAGGAGTCCTTCCTGGGAGGACACTGAGTTCCCCCATTGACCCTTGCTTTATACAGCTGGGCTCATGGTGTCAATAGGTTAAGCCCTTGTCCAGGTACCCAATTTATGTCTAAGGAAAGGTACTGGTGGGACAGCCAGAGCTGTTGGGGAGAACAATCCCTTAATGAGTTTGGGTGCTGACATGTAAAACAACAGGAATTCAGTGCAAATCTATTGCAAGCAATGGGGAAGAGACAAAGAGAGGACGCAATATATAACCCAGACATTCACGCTAATAGAGTATAATTCACATAAGGGCAGCACTGCATTGGGGAGCGCAGAGACATGGTTCCATTCAACAGAAAGAGGGGATGCTCCAAAGTGCCCTTCTGAGGGTGAGATTCTGCTGATATGATTTTGGATGGGCTCCCTGAACTGGCTGAATTGCATATCAGGGGTCAGGACAAAATGTGGTTGGGGGATTTGTTTGCCAGGAGACAAACAAGCTGGAGGTAGACAAAATATTATTTGGGAGATACAGCTGTACCAATCTTCAAAAAATGTTACTGTGTTTTTCCATGAGTATGTTTTACAAGCCATAGCCTCCCTTAAGGGGAAGCCATCATGATGGTCTCAGGACCACCAGTCCCAATCTCCTAACAAGGGGTAAGGTAGCAAAAAAAGAAAAGGAAGATAAAAAGATCTTTTCAGGCTTCTTGGTTTGTTTTTTTTTTTTTAATTTTTTTTAAAGCAGAGAAAAATAGAAGAAAGGCCAGAAAGAAGTGATGAGAAGCAAAACAACGTTGAAAGCTACGAGTTGAACTAATATACTTTAAAAGAAAATCAGGCTATAAATAATAGAGATCTGAAGTTTTGTGTACAATCCTCTTTATGTTCTACTCTACATATAAAAATATGAAAATATCCATTTTCTTTGGTGTTCCTTAAGTTCAGAAATAAAATTTTATATGTATGTATGTATATACATATATGCATATGTGTGTGTGTATAAAACACATTGAGGTTAAGGGTTATCTTTGCTTTTGTATTTGTATCCCTGCTCTTCACATGATGCTTGACACATAGTAGGCATTTAATAAATGCTTTTTGTATTCATTTTTATATTTAGCATATCCTACCACCACCACCATTTGATGATAAATGCCTTGGAGGCAAGGACTGTGTCCTTTTTCATCTTTGTGCCCAGCACAGCTCCTTGTATACTTTTAGTGTTAGGCTTTTAGTGTTTGTTTAATTGAATGAGATACTTAGCATATTTCAATATTACATTTATCTGAATACATGCCATCTCCTCTACTAGATTATTAGCTCCTTAATAAACTGCATCCTATTCCTATTTATCTTTGTATCTCTTGCAGCCCCTAGGACAACGCATTGCATATTCTAGGCACTCAAATTTTTTTTTTTTTTGCGTGAATAAAAAGGAGGAATGGGATTAGGATTGGTAGAAACAGAGAGAAGACATGGGTATTCCAATGAGGAGCATGGTATACTTCAAGGACAATGAAGAAACATGCCTAGGTGGAACAGAGGGTCTATATTGGTTAATAGTCGATAAGTTGAGTGATTAAAGATAAATGTTGGGAACATAGGGCCAGGATACGGGATGCATTGAAAGCCAAACTGATGAGCTTGGACTTCATCCTGCAGCTGGTAATTTTTGATCAGGGGTTACAATGATAAAAAGTAGTCTTGTAGGATGATTGCTACTACCAGCCATCTGACAAAATCACAATGTACGGTTAACCAGAGAAGCATCAACATCTGAGTTTTCTCCAAAGCCAGGGAGCTCATAACAATGGCTGGCCCAGAGTCACACGCCACTCCTGCTGTGGCTCAGAGCTCCAAAAGACAAAGCCAACCTCTAGGTTTATATATCTTGTTAAGGGTCTCACCCACGTGACCTAAAAGCATCACAAAAATGAGACTTAAACCCATGTGGTCTAAAAGCCTCTGATGTCACAAACGTCATTCAAAACCAGGTAAACTAGGCTTTCCCTTGAGGCAAGGAGGTCATCAAGGACTCCTAATTTAATCAAGGAAACAAAGGCCAAACTCTTCAAGGGTGCTTGGTTGAATAAGTGCTAAGAGCCCATCTTGATTGCCAGTACACTATATAGGGGGAAAAAAGAAAAAGACTACATTTGATTATTTTGGAATATTTTACATGAAAAGGATACTGGCAAATGTTTAACAACCAGCTCTGCAGGGGGTGGGGGGAATGGATATATGACACATTTTAAGGTTTAATCTGCATCTTTAACATTTTCTCTATAAGTTTGAGAAGTCTCGACAATCAATAAATCAAGCCCTGATCTGTAGTGTTTGCCAAGAGGCTCACACTGAAAATTTCACAACAACAAGTAGAAGCTGTCTCTAGCACACCAGTCGTCTTAGCATCATGGCAAGTGTCCTTTCCAAGCTAAGGAGAATGGCCATGAATGTCTGCAGGCCAACAATGGCTTTCAGTTAACTGTATATTACTATTCTACAATGCCATTCCATTTGTCTCTTTCCAAGCCAAAATGACTCTTCCTAGCCACCATCTCCTATGTGTGTTATCTTCAGCTGAGCCCCAAACATTCTTTCCTCCCTAAATGCCTAATCACCTGGTCCAGAAACCACATCCTGAGGACTTACCCTTTCTTCTGTGGCATGTGCTCTGGTCCAGATGATAGGAGAGTGCTTCCAGGGCCCCCACTCCCAACCCCTTCCCAGTTCTGGAACCATTACTCCTGGAAAGGATCATTTAATCTACTCCCTAGTGACTGTGCTCACTAACCCTCTAACTTTCTCAACCAAAATAACCCTCCATGGTCATTACTTCCCTATGTTGTTATCTCTCCCATTAGAATATATGATTCTTGAGGGCAGGGCCTGGATTAATTAGTTTTATGTTTGTATCCCAAATGCTTTAGAAGTGCTTTTTCTTCCCTTCTTTCTTCCCTCTTTCCCTCCCTTCCTTTCTTCCTCCCTCCCTCTTTTCCTCCCTCCCTTCTTCCCTTCCTTCTCTCCTTTCTTCTTCATTCCTTGTTGAACTGGTTTTCAGCTGCATCTGTAGAGACCAAGTTAAATCGTCTCTCCCTAGAAAGGAGCTCAAATATTCCAGAGCTCCTCTGCTAGTTGTACACTCTATATTTTTCTACCACTTTTCTTCATTTAGCCTCCATGACAATCCCACTTGGATGCTTCTCCAGGAGGTGGAAAGTGTTTCAGCGTCCTTGCCACCTATATCAGTGAAGTGTGAGCTTTGGCAGGTTCTCCCAGACTGGAATCGGTACTGGATCTTTTGTCTGTCTCATCCCTAGACTGTCCAGTGAGTGTTAGAATTTGTTTGGCCACAGCAGCTTTCAAAGACCATATACTTAGGTACTGAGACCATGTACAAAGAGGTAGCCATCTGCATTGGTGGAAGGAATACTCACACCCATGAAAAGACCCATTCTTGAACTGTTGATGAGCTTTTCCCATATATGATGTGAATTCACAAAATTAACTGGTCTCTGCTCACAGTTGCTCCTGCCTCCCACAGTTGCTAAAATAATTTGAGCATGCGTGTATTATACAGCAACACTAAACAATTCAGCCCTAAATCCTGTAGGCAGTTGGTCCCCCTAGATCAGGGCCGTCCAACCTTAGGTTATCTTAAGGCTTCATTAAAATAAAACAATTATTTAAGGACCGCACCTAGAATAAAAAATACACTAACAGAAAGTTGGGGAACAAGAGTCATCAATATGACAGATGAAGGCGCAAAGCTCAAAAGCAAACACAAAACAACAAAGTGACAATACACCAGTATAAAGGTAGGTGCATATTGACTAGTCTGCATCGTACAGATGGAATGTAACCCACAGATCGATTGAAAATTCCATGCGATTTGTTCCGTCCGTAATACTGCTTAAAAACACCAAAGAAAATTAACATCAGCAAGATTATTTATTAGTGATGGAATTAAAAAATCTAATACACATTCCATGCAAATTATTATTTTATTTTTTCCGCTCACGAAAATTAAAACCCCCGGGGGGGCAGCATAAAATTAAACTGTGGGCGGCATGTGGCCCGAAGGTGGTGTTTTGGACAGCTCTGCCCTAGATCATGAAGTCATAGATAGAGAGATAGACAAGAACTCGGAGTCTGTCTGGTCCAGCCCCCTCATTTACAGATGATAAAACTGGGGCCAATAGTTTTAATGACCTATCCAAGGTCCTACAGTAAGTGACAGATGAAGTTTAAACCTGGGTCCACTGACTCTTGACTTCCCCTGTTCCATAAAAGTGAACAGTCCATAGAATCTTAGACTTTTTATTTGAGAAGAAAATATCAGTGAAACAGATCTGGGCCTCTTTCCCTCAATCCTTCCCCCTTCCCTAATGAAATTTATAGGATACCTTCATTGTATTCCATGATACTTTTAAATAAATTGATAACAATAAGTAGAATTTTAACATTAGAAGAAATTTTGCTTAACTGAAAACATATGGAATGAATAATCAAAAATAATGTAAAGCTATGATTACTTATTTTAGTGGGAAAATGTTCCTTTTTCTATATTTGTGCTTTTAATTAATACATCTCATATTGGCTATGAAATAGTCCTACAAAATTCTCACCCTTCTATGACCTTTAAGAAAGCTGGAAAATACTACTTTATAATTTCGATTTCACTTGCTGGGCCACAAAATCTACATAACTTCCCCCAATGTTTTCAGCTCCTTCCTTAAAACCAGAAACGTTGTTCATTCACCTTTCCTTGCTTAGTTGTGGAATCATTGCAGTTTGAGGATCTGCGAACAATTAATGATGAAGGCTTCTTACCATCCCGCACCCTGAGAACAGGTTTAATTCAAGTAGACAAACATTTATTAAATAATTAATATTCTTTCCTCACTAATTCTTGCTCTCATTCTAAGGGACTTCAACATACACAAGTGATATTCCCTCAAATGTCCCCAATTCCCCTACTTACTTATTTCTCTTCACCCTCAATAGAAATAGTCACACCATTGATCTTGCCATCACTCACAAAGGTCATGCATCCATGTTCACAAATTTTGAGATTCTTTTATCTGATCGTAGTCTGTTGTCATTCCACCTCTCTCTCTGCCTTGCAACTCCAAACCCTATTCTTCATCTTCACCATGACCCTCAAGTCCTTTGTTCTTTCCCAGGCCATCACTGTTGGCCTGCCATCTCCTCTCTTCTCCATCTTGACCCACTGATGAACCAGTTCAATTATATGATACCATCTTTTCTCAAATATCTTGCCCCATTATCCTATAGAATATTTTGCCCTTCCTAACCCCATCTTTGGATTACTCTTATCATTCATTGCCTAGTCTCCTACTCATGTACTCCTGAACAAAGCAAGAAAAAATCACAAAAGCATGCAACTTGATCCATGACAAGTTTATGTGACATAATCTCAGCTGGGCTCTCACTGCAGCAAGGCAATTCTCATACGTTTCTCTGATCGACTCACTATCTCACCACAGCAGCTTTTCTAAATCTTCTTATCCTTACTCAAGCTATTGACAGCCTCTCTTTCCCTACTCATTTCCCAGCTCAAAACTTTGTCTCATATTTCACTGAAAAAAATTGAAGGCATTTACAGAGAGTTCTCCCTTCTTCCTTGTTCCTTATTTCACATCACTCAGGTGCCTTCTGCTGCTACTTCCTCCTATACCTGTTACACTTAAAATGGTGGCCTTTCTCTTTGCCAAGGCAGACCACTCTATATGCACAAGTGATCCTATTCCATCTGATCTTGTCCAGTACATTGTTCCCTCTATTAACTCTACTTTTTCACATTAATCTTCAATTGTTTCCTCTACTGGCTACCTCTCTACTGCCTATAAATATGTCTACGTCTATCCATCCTCGAAAAAACCCCTCACTTGAGCAAGCCATCATCCTCCTCCCAGATAGCGATTGTCCTATGTCTCTCTCCTCCCTTTGTGGTTAAATTCTTTGCGAATCCCATCTACAATAAGGGCCTGTACTTCTTCCTCATTCTCTGCAGTCTGGCTTCTGACCTCATCATTCAACTAAAAATGCTTTATCCAAAGTTACTAATGATTTCTTACTTGCCAGATCTAATGGTCTTTTCCCCAGTATTCCTCCGGCTTCTCTGCAGGCTTTGAAATTGTTAATCCACCTTGTCTCCTTTATCCTCTTTCCTCTTTAGATTTTATTGGCACTACTCTTTCCTGATTCTCTTCCTAAATATCCCAGTGTTCTTTCTCTGTTGCCTTTCTAGGATTTTTAACCATGTCATACCCATTAACCACAGGTGTGCTCCAATGCTTTGCCTGGGCCTTCCCTTCTTTTCTATGCTATTTCACTTGGTAATTTTATCAGCTCCCATGGTTTAACTTATCATCTCTACAATAGAATTTTTAGATCTATTTGTCTAGCCTTAACTTTTCTCCTGTCCTCTAAGTCTCACATACAAAGCTACTTCTTGGAAATCTGATCAAACAATATTTAGCTCCTACTATGTGCCAGATACTGTACTAAGTGCTAGGGATACAAAAAGAGGCAAAAGATAGACCTTGCCCTCAAGGAACTCACAGGCTAATGGGGGGAGACAAAAGGAAAACAAATATATACAAAGTGAGCTATAGATAGGGAATAGGAAAAAATTAACAGAGGGAAGGCACTGGAATTAAGAGGAGTTAGGGAAGGCTTCCAATAGAAGGTAGAATTTTAATTTGGAATTGAGCAAAGCCAGTAATCAAAGTAGAGGAGGGAGAGGGTTCCAGACATGGGGATGGCCAGAGAGAATGCCTGGAGTTGAGAGATGGAGTGTCTTGTTTGTGGAGCAGCCAGGAGGTCAGTGTCATTGGATTGAAGAATTTGCACTGGGGAATGAGGTGTGAGAAGATGAGAAAGGTAAGAGGGGGCTGGGTTCTGAAGAGCTTGAATGTCAGAGTATTTTGTATTTGATCTTAGAGGCAATAGGAAGCCATTGGAGTCTATTGAGTAGCAGGATGACGTGATCAGACCAGCACGTCAAGAAAATCACTATGGTGGCTGAATGGAGAATGGATTGGAATGGTCAGAGACCTGGGATGGGCAGATCCACCAGCAGACTATTGTAGTAATCAAGGTATGAGGTGATGAGGACCTTCCCAAGAGGGGTAGGAGGGTCAGGAGAAAGGGGATGCATTAGAGAGAAGTTGCAAAGGTGAAAAGCAGCAAGAAATTGGATGTCTCAAAGATACCCAAAACTGAATTCATCGTCCTTCTCTCTGAACTGTCTTTTCTTGCTAACTTCCCCATTACTCTTGAGGATACCACCATCCTTCTAGTCATCCAGGCTCACAGCCTCATTCTCACTCACTACCCATGTTCAATCAGTTACCAAGTCCTGTCATTTCTACCTTCCTAACATATTGCCTATACATTTCCTTCTCTACCACCACCCTGGTGCAGGCCCTCATCGCCTTATGTCTGGACTGTTGCTACTTGCTCTTCCTGCCCTGACTGTGTCATACTCTTATTCTGCAACATCCAGTGGCTCCCTATCACCTTCAGGATCAAATATGAAATCCTCCATTTGGCTTTCAAAGCCCTTCATAATCTGGACCCTTCCTACCTTTCCAGCTTTCTTACACATTACTCCCCTCCACAAATTCTGCAGTCCCATGCCACTGGCCTCCATGCTGTTCCTCAAACACAAGGAGCATTTTCACTGGCTGTCCTACATTTCTGTAAATCTTCCTCATCTCCACCTCCTGGCTTCTCTGGCTTCCTTCAAGTCTCTACTAAAATCCCACCTTCTGTAAAAAAACCTTTCCTAGTCCTGCTGAAGGCCTTCCCTCTGAGACAACCCCCAATTTATTCTGTATAATTTTGTTTATGCATGGTTGTTTGCCTATTGTCTCTCAACATTACACTGAACTCCCTGAGAGCAGGGACTGTCTCTTGTCTTTGTATTCCTTGGCCTAGCACACAGTAGGTAGTAAATAAATGCTAATTGACTGACTGACTGTGCTCACAACTGTCAAACAGGAATAAGTCCTGCCCTCAAAGACCTATATGCTATGTAGCAGCCCAACCTAAGGCCTAGAGGCCACACGTGGCCTTGAGGCTACACATTCCCCACCCCAGTAAGAGCCTATCTAATGTAATCAATTCAATTCACCTAGTAATCATTAGGCACTTAACCATGCTCAAAGCACTTAACTATGCTCAATGCCTCCAGTATGGCTTAGGAGATATTGAGACCAAACAAAGAAGGAGGTTACACCTTCTTGAGCACATAAATAATATACATACAGATAAAGTAAATACAAACTAATTTCAGTAAAGAGATTAGAATAATAACTGAGTGGAGGGGAAAGCTTGCTCTAAAAAGTCACACAGGAGGCTAAGCTGAGGAGGAAGTGCATTTTATGCATGAGGGCTGTTGCCATTGCTGTTCAGTCATGTCCAGACTCTTCTTGACCCCATTTGGGTTTTTTGTTGTTTTTTTTTTTGGCAAAGATACTGGAGTGCTTTGCCATTTCCTTCTCCAGCTCATTTTGCAGATGAGGAAACTAAGGCAAACAGGGTTAAATGACTTGCCCAGGGTCACACAGCTAATAAGTGTGTGAGGCTGGATTTGAACTCATGAAGATGAGTCTTCCTGACTCCAGGCCCGGCACTCTGTGCACTGCACCACCTAGCTTACCTGTATAGGTGTGGAAAGGCATGGGTGTAGAAAATTGGATACTGAATTTGGGGAAGAGCAAGATCCAATTTGACTGGGACAGTGTGTGAAGGGGAGTACCATGAACTCATTCTGGAAGGTAGACTGCAATCAGACTAAAATGAAGTACCAAGCTGAGCATTACGCATTTTTTTTTTCCATCCAGTAGGGAGATAGTGAAGATCCTTGACATGGGTGTAATACCGTAAAAGGAAAGACAAGGAAATTTAAAGGGGAAGAGAGGGAGGGCATTATCCTCTAGGGGGGAATCAGAAAACACTCCCTGGGGGAGATGACACCTGAGCTGAGCTGGGCCTAGAAGGAAGATAAGAATTCTAAGAAGGTAAGAGATAAGAAGTGAATTCCAGGCCAAGGGGACAGCTTGGATGAATGCATAGAGGTGTAAAGAATATCAGGTTCAAGAAACAGCAAATGGGCCAGTTAGGTTGGAATGGAGAGTGCATAAAGGGGTGCTATGTGAGAGGCTCTATTTTCAAAGATTGGCAAGAACAGTGTCCAAGGCCACCTGTTCAAATGGCTGATCCTGTACATTGTATATTGTCTGTCAACATTGTATATTCATGCAGTGCTTTGATTCTGTGGGTTTTGTGAGATAGTCTTTGGGAATGATGCTTGAAAAAAATTTTTTTTTCAGTAAAAGTATATTGCTTCCACCTACTCAAGATATCAAATACCTCACCCCACCCCACCCCACCCCCCACCCCCAATAAAGGAAAGGAAAGGAAAAGATATGGGTGTTTAGGTGTGAGCCATGCTATAAAGTGGGTTGGATGAGAATTCAGTTAGTCAATCAGTCAACTAGCATTTGATAAGCATGTGTTAAGCATGTTACTATGTGTAAGACACTGTGCTAAGCACTTTCAAAGAAAGGAAAAACAAAAAAAAACCATCATTGCTCCCAAACTCACAGTCTAATGGAGGAGACCTGAATTTTAGGAAGTTCAATTTGACAGCTCACTGAAGGAAGGTTTGGAGCAGGGAATGCCTTGAGGCACGGAGATTAGTAGTCCAGGCATGAGGTGATCAGGGCATGCACCTGGTGGTAGTGTCAAAAGAAGAAAGGGGATGTATAGGAGAGATGTTATAAAGATAGAAATGACAAGACTTAACAACTGATTGCATGTGGATGATGAGACAGAGTGTGGAGTCAAAGATGACACTTAGGTTGTTAGCCTGGGCGACTGGGAATATGGTGGTACCCTCCAGTAATAGGAAAGTGAGGAAGAGAGAAAGGTGTGAGGGAAAGACAATGAGCTCGGCTTGGGAAAGGTGGAGTTTAAGATACCTCTGTGAGACATCCTATTCCAGATGTCCAACAGGCAGCTATAGATGTGGGACCAGGGGTCAGAAGAGAGATTAGGTCTAGACAAGTAGACCTGAGAGTTATCTACACAGACACAAAGGTTGAAGCCATAGAGCCAAAGGGATCATCCAATGAAATAATATAGAGGGAGAAGAGAAGAGGGCCCAGGACAAAACCTTGGGGGACACCCATGATTAGTGGATATGATACAGATAAAGACCCAGCAAAGGATGCAGAAAAGGAACATTTGGATAGATAGGAGGAAAAATGCGGACAGCAATGACAGAAAACCTGGAGAAAAGAGAGTATCAAGGAGAAGAGGGAGATTAACAACGTCAAAGGCCGAGAGAGGCCAAGAAAGATGAGGATTGAGATCAAGACCACTAGATTTGGCAATTAGGAGTTCATTGATAACTATGGAGAAAGCAATTTCAGTTGAATGATGAGGTCAGAAGTCAGATTGTAGAGAATTAAGAGAGGAAAAGAAGAGGAGGCATCAATTAGTTATAGACCACCAATGGCCTTCTCAAGGAATTTGGACGTAAAAGAATAAAGAAATAAAGAACAATCGCTCTCAGGGAATGGGATGGATGGATCAAGTGAGGGGTTTTAGAAGATGAGGTAGTCATAAGCATGTTTGTGGCCAGTAGGAAATCAGCTAGCAGAGAGGAAGCAAGTGGAGATTAATGTGAGGAAGTAGGATGATAGAGGAGTCAGTCTCCTGGAGAAGATGGGATAGAAGGGGATCAATGGTGCATGTAAAGGGCCACCTCTTCTAACTGAAAGCTAGTCAGTTACCATGGTGGGGGAGGGGAAGGAGGATGGCCAAGGTGGTCTCAGGATAAGAGGTCAACAACCTCCTTCCTTTCCTAATTAAGCAAGTCCTATTTGACACCACATGGTATCACTACTCAGTCATGCCCAACCCCAAAACAACTCACGATGTTACCTTATTCCCCAAGCATCCAGGATTCGAACTCAGGACTTAGAGCTCCAAGTTCAATACTTTTTTTCACTGTAGCAATTAGTTACTATCTGAGTGACTTTGAATTAGTCATTTCACTTCTCTTTGACTCGATTTCTTCATCTGAAAAACAAAGGGAGTTACTTCGAGATGACTTTGAAGGTTCCGTCCATCTATAGATCTGTCTATGGTCTTTGAGCCCACTTCTCCTAAGCATGGCTCTAATCTATCTGTTCTCTGTCTCCACTGCCTAACATTTTCAGGGGCCTCCTTAAATATTACAATCTCCTCCTTTCTTGTTCCAAGCTTCTAGGTTCCACAGACACCAAAGAGTTCCACTATTGGCAACTAAAGCTATTTTCCATGGCCTTGCTGGGCCATGTTACCATCAGCTTTGCCATGGCATGAAAGCAGACTGCTGGATTGGCAGCGTTCCTCGAACAAATGAAACTCAACTCCAGTGCTAACTGTGAAGCTATAGAATCCATCCCTGCCCCTTGAATTTCCCACATTTCACAACCCCTGATTGTTTGAACCTCGTCATCTGGTTGGACCTTTTTCAACACCTCCTCCATGCTCTCCCCATTAACAGTCCAGGGGGTGGGAGGATAGTCACTGAGACTTGGGAGGAGATGGGATATTACCGAGAGCAGGATCACTTCAAATTTCAGAAAGACTTCTAGATCACGACTTGAGACCTCAGTGTGCAAACCATCCCCTTCCCACCTCTCCTCATCATCTCCCATCCCACCCCACTTAGAGGCAAGAAACAGCAGCAGCAGCCTGGCTGAGCACTTCTATCCAGATCCAGAATAAACCTTTATCCATCTCAGTGCTGTCTACCAGCCACCCCTGCCCTGCTTGGCTGCTCTCATCTCCCAAATTCCTCCTCTTGCCTTCCAATTCAATAGCCTCTTTGTACACACCACTCCCTCACTTTCCCAAGTCTTCCCTGTCTTGCATATAGTCCAACAGTGGCCGGTGCAAATTTGAGCCACTTTCAATCACTCGATAAACATTTCTTAGGCACCCATCATGTGCCAGGTGCTAGGAATGAAAAGACAAAACAAAATAATGGACAACAAAATGGAGTAGAATGCGCTGCCTCCCTCCCCCACCCCCCAAAGAAAGGTGTAATCTGTTGGGAGAAGCAATGAGATGTCCTGTAAACAAGATGAGCAGCCCAGTTTGGCTGAATTGTAGAGTCTGTGAAGAGGGATAATGTCAAATAAGTCAGAGCCAGATTGTAAGGGGCTTTAAATGTCAGAGACATTTATACGGTCAGACTAATGCTTTAGGAATATCAGCTTCGCAGCTGTGTGGAGGGTGGTTTGGAAGAGAGAGAGACTTGAAGCATGGAGACCAATTAGGCAGTTATTATAATAGTCCAGATGAGAAGTAGAGAGGTCCTGATTTAAGGGAGTGGCTGTGAGAATGAAAAGAAAAGATGTGAGAGAATGTTGTGCTCGTAGGATGCAGCAGTGGGGTGAAGGAAAATGAAAAGATTCTGAGACTGCAAACCAGGATTGCTAGAAGGATGGCATTGTCCTCCACAGAAACAGGGAAGTTCAAACTCTGTAGACCATCTCACATTTCCCAAAAGGAGGTTTCCTTAACAGTACCATGGAAAGGGTATCTGGAAAGGATACAGTATTGATTCAGTTGGATGCAGCCACCGTGACTGCCTGTATGTTTGCCATGGTGACTTTCCCTGGTCAGTGGTGTGAAGCCACTTAGTCTAAAATCCTGAATGTAGTTGCACATCACCTTATTTCCCTGGACCAACTAGATTGCAAGGACAGGTTTTTTCACAATATGTGGCCCATCTTTGGAAATTATGCTGGAAGTAAAAAAAAAGTCATTTTGGGCAACTTTTCAGAAAAGTGTAGTGATGAGGCACACCTGTGCCCTGCTACATACCTCGAAGGCATTCAGTTGGATACTTTAATTGACTGACAAATTAACTGGATTACTTCCAAGGTTAGCCATTCCACCCTCCCCACAGCCTCCCCCCTCCCTCAAACAAGGCTTCTGTATTTATGATAAAAATGCCTACATTCATCTGCAACCAGGAGATATTTTTATTATAGTTGATTGGAAGGCAGAATGAAATAATGCACCGAGTGCCAGGATTGAAAACCTCCTCGGACACTTGGGAGCTGGGCATCCCAGGACAAGAGGTATAAGCATGCTCAGCCACCATTTTTTCATCTGCATTTTTCATCTGGGAGTAGCGCCTACCTTATAAAGCTGCTGTAAAATTCAAAGGAGATAATAAATAGAAAACACCATATAAATGTCAGTTACTTTTATAAAATATATTGAGGACATTTCCCAAACTGATTTTACCACAGAACATAGCTTAGAACAACATGGATGAAATATAAATGTTTGTATGGACTACTCTCCGGTTAAGTGGGGGTGGGCCAAGGTGGGAATTATAGAACAAAGGAGATTAAGCCTATTTTCTACCCCCACATGGTCAGAATATAAGCATTTTTATGCACACCTAATTTCCTACTGAATAATAACAAATAACATTAATTTAGTCTAGTGCTTTTAAAAAAAGCAATTTACTTAACCTCTCATTCAATTCTCACAACAATCCTATGAAATAGGTGCTATTATTCCCATTTACAGATGTGGAAACTAAGGCTGAGAGGCTAAGTGACTTGTCCAGGTTCACACAAGTAATACTAGTATCTGATGCAGGGTGCAAATTCTGTTCTGACTCCAAGACCAGCACTCAAACTATTAATTCGTGCTGCCTCCCTGAATTTAATATTTTAGAGGGAAAAGTGCTGCTAAGCATGAACATTTTCTCACAGAACCCCTGTTCACTTTGCATGACTAGGATCCACGGAAAGAGAGCATAGGAGACTCTGATGTCAAGGTTATTTACCTCCAAAATGGTATTTGAATTACATTGCCAATTTTCATATCATCGCTCTTCTTAGGCAAAGCATGTGGAGCAGGTGTCCTGGGATAGAGCTGGAGTCCATTCAAGACAGAGCAGCAGCTAAAGGAGAGAGGGATAGAAAGCTGGGAGTAATTAAGAACAGGGGATGAAGCCTAAACCCAGAGAAAGATGAAATAAGGTACAATTGGAGCAAAGCATTCATGTTATTGGGGGCAAAGTGCGTGTGTGTATGAAAGTGTGAGTGTGTGAGCGAGAGTGAGGTGTGTGTATGTGTGTGTGTGTGTGTGTGTGTGTGTGGTATTTAGCCTTCTTGACTATTTCACACACTTGGATGCAAACCTGGGGAAAATCCCAGTGGAAATGACAGCCTTTAGCCCTTGCTGAGCCTTGGGCTCTGCACAGCTGAATCAGAATCATACAAAGTTACAGCTGGAAAGGACTTTAGGGATCATCTATTCTAGGTGTTCTTAAACTAGGGTACCTGAGCTTGGTTTTTTTATTAGTTCATTTATTTATTTTTAGTTTTCAGCATTCACTTCCATAAGTTTTAAATTTTCTCCCCCTCCCTCCTCTCCTTTCCCAAGATAGCCTGCAATCTGATATAGGCTCTACATATACATTCTTATTAAGCCTATTTTCATATCAGTCATGTTGTATAGAAGAATTATAATGAATGGGAGAAACCATGAGAAAGAAAAAAGTAAAACAAAACAAAGAAAAAAAAGAAAATAGTCTGCTTCGCTCTCATTCAGACTCCATAGTGTGAGCTTGGTTTTTTTTTTAATTTGATAACTTTTTTCAACATAGTTGATTTCCTTTGTGATTGTATGTAATTTATTTCTTGCCTTTAAAAACAGCATCCTGAGAAGGGGTCCACCAGACTGCCAAAGAGGGCCATGATGTAAGAAAAAGTCAAGACCCCCTAAACAGGGCCAAACCCCTCATTTTTTCAGATAAGGAAACTATAGACCAGTGATAAGATAAAGGGACTTATTCAAAATCACATAGGTAGTTAGTATCAGAGTCAGAATTCAAACCCTGGTTGTCTGAATTCAAATCCAGGGAACATTGAGCTGTGCTTGAGAAGCCTCTTATTGTAACTGGGGTATACCCTTTGCTAGAGAGGAGCTCTATTTTCCAGTGCTTCCTTCCTGAGTCACAGAGGTCTGTTGGCACCACTGGCCTTGTGAAGGACCCCCCCTCTTCAGCTAGAGTCAGAAATGGCAATAATTGCCAACGGTGGGGGGAAGAAAGTCATGGACAATGAATCAAGTAGAATGAATCAATGAACATAGATTGAATGAATGGACATAGTATGAATGGACACTGAATGAATCAATGGACATAGAATCAAGTAGATTATTTTCTCCTGAAACTCTGCATGTTGGCTGAAGGAAAAGTTTCAAGAGGGCTTTCATAATATTTCCCCTGTAGTCTCCATGTTCCCTCTCTTAGAAGTGCTCTTGACTTATAGAACTTTCAATATGTTAAATAAAAGTACATGGTACGTGCCTAATACCTGTTTTTTCATTCATCCATTCAATAAAGTTGTTAGCATATTGCATAAGCCATCTTTCTATTAAAGGGATGTGGTTGCAAGTAGCATTGGTTATATTGAGGTAATTGTGCTGTTTATAGCTCTGTACTAGGAAATTATCAGCGAGAGTTGTTAATAATTCACAATTTCATCACCGAACAAGGAAGGTTTCCACATGTGTTTTCAATGACTTCCTCCTATGGTGACTGTGGGTGTGCAGTGAGAGCTAGGGCTTGTTCTTCTGTAAGTATTCCCTGGGTGGGGTGGGGCAGCGGGGGAAGCTTGGAAATCTGCAGTCAGCCAGTGACTTCCCTAGTGGAGATCACAGAGGGGACCAAATCTGAGTGCCCTTGAACACTTGGTAGAGGAGATGTTGGCAGCTACATCTCCACCCACCTGAGTTCTGTCCTCGTGGAGTCTACGTCCTTTGCTTGACTTCAAGCAGGGCAACATCATTTCTCAGTTTTTCTCCTTTGGACCACTAACATGAACAAATGCTATTCTCATGTAAAAACATAATTGCCTTTATTATTTGAGGTCAAATAGTATCTCAGTGCTTTCCTTCCTCAGATAACTCATTCTCACTCAGTTCTAGTTAAGAGGGGGATGGAGGATGAGCATGGTATTAGAATGTGACTAGGAAAAGCCCAATCAGTCCCAAATTGTCTTTGGACCCTTAGAGTTCCTTCTGGAGGATTATCTTTAATCTGTTTTTCTTTCTAATGAGATCAGAAGCCTGATCTGGTACCCGGAAAGCCTATCATAGGTAGGCTTACCGTAGAATGACACTAAATTCTGAGTACTTGGCACTCTCAGATATTCATCATATCAAGAATGACCTAGGACCTCCCAGGAAAGTTTTGGAGTAGAGGCGATGGCGTGGGGGTGGGTCCCATACAGCTAGACAAATGAAAAAAGGAAAGGTGTTTGAGTAATCCTTCTCCCGAGCTCTTCTCCCTTCCAAGTCTGGTTCCTTGTAAAAGACTATTTGGTGAGGTGGGGCACAGTGCTGAAAGCCATATTTTTTGGAGTTGGCTGGAGAGGAGCTGAGACTTTCTTGCTCTATGACCTTATGCCTTTGTTGAATTCTGGCAAGTTTGTTTAATACAGAGATGGCTCCTTGGCTGCTCCCTCCAAAAGGAACCCTCTTATAATTGTATGGGATGCAACCCCAAATAGAAAGTCTTGATGAATGTGTATGTGTTGTGTATATCCCTGGAAATCACGAAGCTTTTTGACAGGAAGACAGTTGCCCTAGAAATTCACAGCTCTGCTGTAGAGTGTTAGCTTTCTTCCTTCAAATTTCGATCTCTCCCTTTTCCTTCTTCAGGTTTCTCTTTCAAAGGCTAAATCTCACAGTACAGGCACTACAGAAACAAGAAATAAAAGTCCAACTTTTACAAAACATTCTTGTCTGGAAGGAGGGAGATCACCGTTGAAGAGGCATCAAGATTGGCTATGATGGTTAAACTAAAATTTCATACTGCTATCCATGTTAAATTGGATATGTAAGGTATACCTGACTTCAGGGCTGATCTGCATTGGCAGAGAGAGATTCCTAATCAGGAATTCCATCTATTAATGCAGTCACAGGTCAGGTCCACCCTTCCTCCCTCCCCCAGAAATAAAGTATGTGAATATTTATTTACAGATCTAATTTTCCTCTTTGCCTTCTTCCTTTATTTTTTACTTCCTAAAAAAAGGTAGTCAGTCAGAAAACATTTGTTAAGCACCTATTGTATGCCAGGCACTATGCTGAGTACTGGGGATACAAAAAACAGTTCCTGCCCTCGAGGAGCTTACAGTTTAATGGAGGAAATAACTTTTGTATAAAAACTTTGAATATCCAAGATATTTACAGTCTAGATGAAAGGTAATCTCCGTCTAGAGAGCAGTGAAGGAGGGTGGAAAATGCCTCCTGGAGAATGCGGAATTTGAGCTGAGTGTTGAAGTGAAACTAAGTGTATGAAATGAGGAGAGAACGTACCAAACATGGCAGACAGCCAGTGATAAAGCCTGGGGTAGGGAAACAGTGTCATGTTGGAGGAGCAGCAGATCGGCCAGTGTAGCTGGGTTAAGAGCTGGCCTCTGAACTGAGAAGTTAAATGTTCAAGACTCACCTCTACCACCTAATGAAAGTATGACTCTGGGCAAGTCATTGAACCTTTCAATGCCCAAGAATTTTTTAAGACCATAGATGACAGAGGTGCCCATCTGCGTTAGTAAAGGAAATCCTTCGACCGGAGCTACCAAGAGCAATGAAAACACAGGTCTGGGAAAGACAAAGCAAAACAAACAAAGGAAAATATAGTTATTTTGTGAAGCAGAATTGATCTATCTTCAGCTTTAGGGAGAGGGACTGGATCTGTGATTTCATCGGTATTAGGAGCTCTGGATTGAGAAACTGCCTTCAGCTCCAAAAGACTCATGATGGGAAAAGCTATCCCCATCCAAAGAAAGAATTACGGAGTCTGAATGCAGATTGAGGCAAACTATTTGCTCTCTCTCTTTTTCCTTCTTTTTTGGTCTTGTTTCTTCTTTCTCATGGTTCATTCCATTGGTTATAATTCTTCTTTACAACTTGACTTGTGCAAATAAGTTTAATGTGAAGGTATATGTAGAACCTACATTGGATTACATGCCATCTTGGGCGGGGGGGAAGGAGACAGAGGGGGAGAAAATTTGGAACTCAAAAACTTGTGGAAGAGTGTTGTAAACAAAAAAAAGAAAGAAAGAAAGAAATAAACTGTCTTCCATGGCAGGCTGGTGCCTTCTTCATTAACTTATAGCCTTCAAGGGTTGTCTAGAGGCTTGAGAAGTTAAATGTCTTGCTTCAAATCATACAGGCAGAATGGGTCAGGGAGAAGTCTTTCTGGCTCTGGGGCAAAAATTTTTCTTGTCTTTAGCTTAATTGGAAAGAAAATAAGGAACGCCATGATGGGTGTGACCTAATACTTAAGACTTAATGGTAGGGCCGCACTTGAGGACCTAGAGGGCCACTTGTGGCCTTGAGGCAACAGGTTCTCCACCCCTAGGCTAACCACAGCATTTGAGGTCTCTCAGAGAGGGATATCCCAGCGTCTCAGAGCCGAAAAGGATCTCAGAGATTCTTTAATGGAACGTCCTCATTTTGCAGAGGAAGCTGAGATCAGCAACGTCATGCTCACATCTAGCACCAGGATCCAGTTCTCTTGACTTATAGGCTCATGTTTTTATGTATGTGTGCATTTTGGTGACAAGCAGCTTCAGTGCAAATGAGCACATTTACTGCAATACATTTGAAATGGAGCTAAGTTTAAATGAGTCTTCTTGAATTTGTATCTACTTATAGGGCTGTGTCACCAAGTGTCTACACTGGTGATATCTGCTCTTTCAAAATGTTGAAGGGTTCATTCCAATTCTTCAGTTTAGGGAGGATATTGACAACGTGGAGAACATTCAGAGGAGGGCAACCAGAACCCTGAAGGGTGCTGAGATCATGTTATATGATAATTGGTTGAAAGAAGTGGAGGTGGAATAGAAAGACAGGGGGAGACATTATAGCTGTCTTCAAGTCCTTGAAATACTATGAAATTGGAAGAGAGATTAGACTAGTTCTGTTTGGTTTCAGAAAAGAGAACCAAAAAGAATGGGGTGAAAGCCAAAAAGGAACAAATTTAGATTGGACTATGAAATCCCATGATTCCATAGGTCTGAGGTGGTATTGTGTTCATTAATCCAGGATTTGCACTGAATGGAGTAATCCCACTCCCTTCCACCCTGATCCTATCATTCTGAAATAAGGAAACATGCAGCATTTAGAGATCAGCTGTCTAGGTGAATCTTATAATCTTATAATAATATGACCCTGAAATGCCCTCTGTCATTTACAACAGGCAAAGTTTCATGGAATCACAGAACTCAGAGTTGGAAGCAGCCATTGAGGCTGTACAACTATGTACAACTATGGTCTCTAAAATATCCCCTTAAGTAGTCATTCAACACATATTCTATCCTTTCATTGAGAAGACAAAATGGGTCACAGGTTCAGCTGACTGATGCTCCTACGGCATGGCAGAAAAAAAAAATCCTAAGACAAAGAAACACTTGGTGGAGAAAGTTAAAAACAGAAGCCTGGAGTGTGAGGTTTTTCAATCACAGCGTCTTTTGAAAAGGGCAGGTGACTCATTCCATTGAATCAGGGAAGATCACTACCTGTTGGGCAGATCTCTGGTTATGAGTCTCTCAAAGGTTGGCTGTATGTTTTTGTTTTTAATGACAAACACATTCTTCCACTGGGTCTTTTCTGACTTACTTGGATCTGTTAGAACTTGTACTAGCTACGGAGTACCCAAGTTGAAAGTTCAATGTGAGAACAGAGTTCACAGCTAGAGATAAAATCTGTGAATCATTTACATAGAGGCAGAGCTATAGCTAGGAATCTTGGGGGTTTCTAGGGCAAATAGCATTTGGCCTCAGCTGCAAGGGAAAGAGGGATACTACCAGACTCGAAAGTAGTCCAACTGGGGAGAAGATACAGATTTGGGAGTCATCTATATAATGCTGATAAATGAGTAAATGAAATTACCAAAGGGGTCATTATAGAGAAAGAAGTTAAGGAAGCCTGGGGCAGATGTGTTAGTTGGGGAGAAAGTGGACCAGTTGGTATCCTATCTGGTATTTTAAAATGGGGAATATGTCCCTATTTTAAACTAATTATCCATATCTAGTAGGTGTTAAGGTTATTGTTTCTATGCTAAAGTAGGAATGCCACTGAAGTTAGCTCCCTTTTAAATTTCATTGCCCCAGGGCAAAGCCCCAATTACACCACTCTAGTTTTAGCTTGGGATTGAAAAAGAAAGTTTAGAGAAAAGGGAACAGAGAGGGGAAGAGGCAAAAAGGAACAGAAAGAGAGAACATATTGAGGACATTTACATTTGAGTGGAGAAGGTCAAATAGTCAGAAAATATACTGAGTCACATTTATGTGATTTTTCTTACAAAGTGTTTTCCTTATAGTCCCCCTTCAAAGAAGATAATACAAGTATTCATTCTTTTATTCTTTCTTCCAGCAAGCGTTAAGTACCCATTGGCTTCAGAGCACGCTCAGTACCGGTACCGGGGGAGACATTTGTGCCTCCTTCCATGGAGCTTACTGTCTATAGGAGCATCTGATGTCAACACAGATAACTGTAATACTATTACATGAGAAGGGTTGCAGGTAATTGGTAAAGGAGCCCTGTGTTGAACTCAACTGAATCAGGGAAGGCTCAGCTGTGCACAGGCCAGGACACTTATAGACCAGGAATCTGCGAGTCATCATGCCAGGGCCACATAGCCAGATACTTATTAAATCCTTGTGCATCAATCGACAACAGAAGTCACAGCCAGAATTTGAGGTCAGGTCTCTGGCTCTAAGCCGAGTATTCTTTCCACTGTCTTGTACCACCCATGGAGGATCAAAGAGGTTTTCTAGTAAGTTTGACAGTCATTTCACCCATATCATGAACAAGTTTATCAGAACCTCTTCTGAGAACAGGCTTTGATAGAGGATGGGGGAGGATGTCTTGAGCAAACTTTGAGAGGAAGGAGTCACTTTAGAGAGAGGGAGAGTGGGCAGGACTCTGAAAGTGATGAGTGGGTGACTAAAGAGAAACGTGACCAATTTCACAATTGTGAGGTTTCCAATAAGTCAAATGACCATCTGCTTAGCATCATTAGGTACGTATTAGTTCTGGGGGCTCAGACAAAAAATGTATCAGCTTGTTAAAGAAAAAAATGGGCCAGTCTTTCCTGGACGTGACCACAGCCACAACACTCAGGAAGCCTCATTGATTCCTGCTTCGTATTCTTCATTAGGGTTTGGATTTTCACTCTTCTGCTGTCCCATTTCTTTTCAGCCCAACCTTATTTCTTTCCAAGGCTATGACCTTTATATAGCCTGTGTTAATTTATTAGCACAGCTGTTCTAAAGACAGGCTTTAGTGGCTCTTTCCAGCCCCAGGAGCCACCAATATCCTGTCACTCCAGGCTATCAGATTTAAGTTGACATCATCATCCTGAAGGTCAGATGTCTGTATTCCCAGCCAGATAAGGCACAGAGTTGCCTGGGCTTTTGGTGGGACTTTGTTTTAAAGCAACTCTCCAATAGTATGTAAAAACTAGAACTCAACTCTCTCATTATTATTGTTAATTATTATTATGGTTTAGGCCATTGATTTCAGACTGAATTACATGTTAAATCACAGGTTTAATTACCTATTAAATACAAATAAATTAGTGAGGTGGTATGGTGGATAAGAGCGCTGGACTTGGCACAGAAAGACCTGAGTTGTGAGAGAAATGATTATTAATAAGCAATTAGTATTGGGATCCATTGTTTTGTTTTGTTTTTTCTCTTTCTACTTCCTCATTCAAAGCTCAGACCTTGTAGATTAGTCAGCCTCTGAAGTACAGGACTGACCACGAGTTTGCCTCTGGGAATATTCTCCTCAATCTTGGGCAGGATCTCACCCAACTGAGTAAAGTTTATTTCTGATGAAAGCGTAAAGAGGATCTAATCTAGGTGTGAATTCTAGCCCATTATTCAACTTAAGTGATCCAGATGGAGATGGATCCTTTTGTCCAGATTGCTTGAGGCAATTGTTTACTCCTCAGGGTTGATCTCTGCTAGTCAGGGGCACTTACTTTTCCCAAGGTATTTAAGCATTTGATAAGATCCATGATTTCTTTGTGATTACCAAAGAGACCACTTCCCATCAGTTTATTGATTATTTGCTAGCCTAATTAACAAATTAATTATTTATTATCCAGAAACTGTCTCTCAGGCTTTTCATTCATTTCAGTTGGAATACTGCCTCAGACATTAGATGTCCTGGGCAAGTCACTTAAACTCTCTCACTCTCAGTTTCTTTGTCTGTAAAATGGGTATGATAATAACATGTACCTCACAGGGTTGTTGTGAAGATCAAATGAGATGATATATGCACAAAATACTTTCCAAGCCTTAAAGTGCTACATAAACATATTACTATTATATAAATGTCGAAGATGCTTTGTTATTGTTACTGTTAATATTGTTTGAACGTGAATGATGCCATTCCGGGTTTTTCCCTCTCTCAATGTCCCCCAAACCAAAGACCCGGTAATGATAATTGAGTCAGATCCACAATGTCCCTGAACACAACTCCCTTTTTATGTGTTTCTTCCTCTATTAGAATAGAAGTTCCTCCAGGGCAGGATTTACCTTATTGTCTTGGGTTTCTATCCCAGCATTTAGGAAAGTGTCAACATAGTAAGCAATGAATAAGGGACTTTTCATTCATACATTCATCCACTTATTCATTCATTCATTCAGCTGGCATCTGAGCTGTTACCACGTCCTACTAATTAAGAAGATCAGGCCAGGGAAAGCAGCAGTCACAGAGGACAACTCTCTTCGAGACGGCTCTCTACAACACAGCACAAGGTCAGATTTGGGGCCATAACCACAATGGTCCGTTACCCCATTTGGAGATGCTTAAACCATAGCCAGAAGTGTCTCCCCACCAACTTGCTTTGCCCTCTATTATTCACATTTGTACATAGCCTCACAAGTCTTTTTAGTGGTCATCTTTAGTATAAAGAAGGAAGATTAAGTGATGTTTGTAGACTGTCTGCTAATTGACTTTATTCTTTAATGGAATGAGTCTTAGTTTTACAACCTATCTCTGCCATTTGCTAGCTGTGTGACTTTGGAAAGTCCTCTGTCCATTCCTCGATTTTCTCACCTTAAGCAGGGGTGGGCCAGCTGACTCAAGAACCAATTGTTAAACTTGCAGTGTATGTCTTTATGCCTCAGGAATCAGCTACAAATCAGGGATTGAATTATTGTTTTATTGATTATCTAGACTAGAATATCAATAAAGCAATAATCTAAATTATTCTAGACTTAAGAAAGTGATGGAGAAATGTTAATGATGCAGATTAAGCTTAAAATTGCATAGTGTGTACACTTTTATTCCCAGAGTGTTAGTTCAACATTTACCAGAACACCATTGCAATCTCTAAGATGGGGATTTTTTATTTTTTTTGTTCAGTCATTCTTCAGTCATGTTTGACTCTCTGTGACCCCATTTGGGGGTTTCTTGGCACAGATACTGGAGTGGTTCGCCATTTCCTTCTCCAGCTCGGTTTTACAGATGAGGAAACGGAGGCAAACATTGATTTTCCCCTATAGAAATAAAAAGGCACATATAAGAAGTATTCAGAGTAAATGAAAGGTAACCTCAGAGAGGAAGAAAGAACCAGCCCTGGGAGAATTAGGAAGGATCTCCTGGAGAAAGTGGTGTTTGAGCTCTCTTGAAGGAAGCCAGGGATTCTAAGAGAGGGAGGTGAGGAAGGAAAGCTTGCCAGACATGGGAGACAGCCAGGATAGAGACACTGAGCTGGGAAATGGAGTGTCATGTGTAATGAAAACCAAACTGGCCAATGTGGTTGGACCATAAAGAATATAGAATATAGTAATGTTAGAAGATTGGAAAGTTAGGAAGGGATCAGGTTGTGAAGAACTTTGAATTCAAAATGATTAGTCTGTCAATCAGCAAGGATTTATGAAGCACTTACTATGTGCCAAGGTATTGTGCTAAGCGCTAGGGATACAAAAAAAGTAGTTTATATATGATCTAGGAGGTGATAGGGAATTGTTAGAGTTTATTGAATAAGGGCAAGGTGACAGTCACCTTCAGGATCACACAGCTTAAGTGAGTGTTTGAGGTCAGATTTGAACACAGAGAAGATGAGTCTTCCGGACTCCAGACTCGGCACTCTATGCACTCGGGCACCACCTAGCCAAACTCTACCATCACCTGAGTTTCTGAATACAGTACATCCCTCCCCTTCTACTCAGCGCCACCTAGCGGCCCCAGTGCATATCCTGGTTGAATCTTCTTTATTTAGCCATGGCTAAATAAATCTACATTTGTAGATATGTTAAATCTGTTGAATGACCCAAGAGTACTTCATTCTATTCCATTATCAAACCAAAACTATCAAAAGACTGGCCCAAGTTAGACCAGAAAACCCTTTTACTTGCCCCCTCCCAAGGGTAAACATAGAAACATAGCCAGTCTGTTCTGGCTGCAAGACAAGTTAGCAAGTTGTCCACGTCAGGGTATAAAAAGTTCTCTGTATGCTCAGTTCAGGGGGGAATTCTTGCTTCTGTATTCCCCCATAGCTGCGCGTTCCTGGATAAAGCTTTTGTTTTTGTTCTTACCTGTGCCCTAAATTGTGAGCTCTGGAGTTTTTCCCCACATGATGTAGAGTACTAAACTCGATTCAGGAAGTCCTGAGTTAAAATTCACTTCAGATACTTACCAGCTGCTTGACTCCCGACAAGTCACGTAATCTGTCTCAGACTCAGTTTCCCTATCTGTAAAATGAGAATAATAATAACACCTACTTCACAGAGTGGTAAAGATTAAGTGAGATAATATGTGTGAAGTACATCGCGAACCTTAAAGCAATATATAAATATATATTAGCATGACACAAGAGCTGTTGGGTCATAGGATGTTAGAACTGAACACTCTCAGTTCTCAGAAATCATTTAGTCCAATCTGTCCTGTCATTTATAGATAAGGAAACTGAGGGCCTCATATATACACACATATATGCACATATACTTTCACAAACACATTTACACACATATAAACACACGCAGACACTTACCTGTGCATGCATACATATGAATGCATACCTGTACATACATGCATGTGCATATACACACATCTGTATATATGTATACATGTAAATATATGTGCACAGACACACAACTTATCAGTAGAGGATAAAGACCCGTGGAGATCTGAGTTTCAATTTTCTATTTTAGTAGATAAAATGCTTTGAAGAACACAGTCACCTCAGACCCAAAGGGCAGTTAGAGAATAGTAAAATCTGGTGAGAGGGTGATGGGAGCTACTCCAAAATTTTCTTCCCTATTTCTAGTGGATAGTTGATTAGTTATAGAGTCTCTCAACCCATTCTATCCCTAATTCCTGTTGTAACCAGTCAAAAGAGGTTGTTGATTGAGAAAACCCACTCCTTGTCTTTCTGGGATAGTAGCAAAGAATATTTATTTGCAGATCACTATTTAGTAATTCATTGACCCCACAAACAGTAGAAAAAAAGTTTTTTCCTGGGTCTCCAAATATTTAAAATGAAACCTCCTCGACAGAGTAACAATCCTATTTCCTTGGTACTAACTGTGGTATGAATCAAAATTCTACTTGAGCTAGATTGTATCCAGAGGGATAATCCTGTGAAATATGATTTATGAAGCCATTATCAGTCATTAATACATAGGTGGGAATTTGTTAATAAGAAAGCTAACCGTTTAATCTAGGGCAAGGCATGAGGGAATGGTAAGAGGTAGAGAAGGTGGAGAAAGGGAGGTGTTATAGTGTAGGTGACTAGGATTGAGTAATAGATCTGGGACTCCAAAGCCCAGGTCTACTGATTAACTATTGGCATTCAAACTCAGCATGCCCAAAACAGAATTCACTACCTTTTTCTCCAAACCCACCTCTCTTCTGGACTTCCCTAATACACTACAGGGCCCTATCCTCCTGGGTTCACCATCTCAGTATCTTACACAGACTCTTTATTCTCACCCATGCCATATGTCTGACTAAAATCACTAAATCCTGTCATTCCAACAACTACAACATCTCTCTTATAATCCCCCTTCTCTCTGCTCGTAAATGCTACCATTATAATTCAGGCCCCTGCTCCTTACCTGCTCCTTATTTCAAGTCTCTTGACACTCCAATCCATTTTCAAAATAGTTGTCAAAGAGATTTTTCTAAATTGTAGGTTTGACTATGTCACCTTCCCCTTATTCAATAAACTCTAACAACTCCCTATTACCTCCTGGAGTATATATAAACTACTTTTTTTTGTATCCCTAGCGCTTAGCACAGTACCTTGGCACATAGTAAGTGCTTCATAAATCCTTGCTGATTGACAGACTAATCATTTTGAATTCAAAGTTCTTTACAATCTGACCCCTTCCTACCTTTCCAATATTCTAACATTACTATATTCTGTACTCTTTATGGTCCAACCATATTGGCCAGTTTGGTTTTCGTCATACATGACACTCCATTTCCCAGCTCAGTGTCTTTATACTGGCTGTCACCCATGTCTGGCAAGCTTTCCTTCCTCACCTCCCTCTCTTAGAATCCTTGGCTTCCTTCAAGACAGCTCAAACACCACCTACTCCAGGAGATCCTTCCTAATTCTCCCAGGGCTAGTCCTTTCTTCCTCTCTGAGGTTACCTTTCATTTACTCTGAATACTTCTTGCATGTACCTATTTATTTCTATAGGGCAATCAATTTTTGGAAAAACCCCTCAACTTAGAATGCTCATACTTTAATCATAAGATGTTAATGAAGTGTTTATCCGTAACAATGTATGTAGCCTTATCCCAGTGATTCCTTTATGAGGAGAGAACACCAATTTGATTAATTCAAGAAGGAAAAACTTGATAGGCTGAAGAAACAAATTAGTCATACCTCTGGTGGCTTCAAACAGCTAAGCCTGGAAATTTCAGCAGTTGGAGACTCTGAGATTGCCACCTGTGAACATGCCTGGAGATAGAAGGAGAAAATTTACCTTCTTCCCCTGAGCAGCCTCCCTACCCCACTGGTATGTCTGCAGATATTTAGAAATAACCAGAGTCCTAATTTCCTTTTTTTTTCCCTGTGGGGGTGAGGAGGGAATGAGAAATCTTTCCTAAATTAGCTTAAATCCATTTGAACAAATCAGGCTTTGTAGACATCCAGAACAGCTGTGTTCTGAGCTTTGCCCAGAACATATATTGTCAGTTTCCTATTCAGTTAAAATTAAGCAATACCTTCATTGATAATACCATGCACTGGTACAGCTATCTTTAGTTTTTCTTTTTAAAATTTATTTATTTATTTTATTTTTAATTTACAGAAGAAAACAAGCAATTCCTTTACATAGTGTAATAAAAAGATGAAACTACAAATCTATTATGTACAACTTGCTATTCCTTTTAAATATACAATAAAGTTATGATGTGTCTTTTTTCCCCTTTTCTTCTCCCCTCCCCCCCACCCCGGCCTAGAAATGGCTACTATTAGGCAGAAATAGGCATATAGGTACAAAATCATTCTGTGCAGATGTCTGTTTATCAGTTTTTCAGTATGCTTTCACATACATGAATCTCACCTGATCTTTACAACATCCACAAGAGGTAGGCAGGTCCAGGATTATAATCTTCATTTTAAAGTTTATATTATATTACATTTTACATTGAAATTGAGGCCCAAGAAGGAGGATCAATGGATCGATCGATCAACATGCATTTATTAAATGCTTCCTCTGCCAGAAGCTGTGAAGACTGGAGGCTCAGGGGGGTTAGCAACTTAAGGTCATAGTCAAAGAATTTAACTTTGGGGTCATCTAGCCTTACCTCATTTTATGGATGAGGAAATAGAGGCTGAGAACAATGAATTGAAGGTCACACGGGGGTAAATGGCAGAGCCCAGATTCAAATCTAGGTCTTGGACCCCAAATCCATTGAGCCAATAAGCCCGGGACTAAAACTCAAACCAACAAATCAGTGGCGCTATTTTTGGCTTCCTAAAAGTATGTGTGTCCCATGGATTCCATGTGGTCTTATAAAAAGGTTTTAAAGAGCTGGCAAATTTTTTCGTGCCCTTTCATGCCCTTTGCCGAAAAATGTTAAGATTTTTGGTGCAAATTGAAAACTTTCAGTACCTCCTGAGCTCCACTAGAGGATGCTGTTAATCAACACAAAGACTGGATTTTAATTGCCTCTCCTACAGGAGAGTCATTGAAAGTGTGTTTGCCTTGAGATGTTACTTTAAGAGAAAGGAAATAATACCTACTGTGTGGCTCATAAGATCATAGATCTTGAGCTGGAGGAGACTTCGAAAGTCACGTATTCGGCTTGTGTCAAACTCAAATAGAAATCAATCCCTGTGGGCCACATATTGACTTAGAAAACCACAAATTAACATTATCTAGATTGCATTTTATTTTTATTTACTTTGTTAAACATTTCCCAATTCCCTCTTAATCTGGTTGGGCAGCATTGTGGAGTTTAAGTGAGGACCCAAAGGCCATGTGCGTGACACCTTAGATGTACTCTAAGCTTCTCATTTAACAGATGAGGAAACTGAGACCCAGGTGGGTTAATGATAATAGCTAGCAAAGCACTTTACAAATATTATCTCATTTGATCCTCACCATAGTCCTATGAGCTTGACACTATCATTATCCCCACTTTACAGATGAGAAACTGAGGCAGATAGTGGTTAAGTGGCTTGCCCAACATCACACAGCTAGTAAGTAGAAAAGGAAGGACTAGAGAGAACAATGCTAATAACTGAAACCTTGGGGATATTGGTGTGAATGTGAATCCTGGGCATATCCCTAAGAAAATAATGACCTTGTAAACAAGGCTCTCAGACATGCTCTTTCAGTGCCTCCTTGGTGGGGGATTTGGGGACACAGAAGCATTCTCCTTCCATAAATCCACAAACAGTGCCTTAAGATGCTCAGACAGTAGCTGCAGTTAGAAGCACTACACAATCAGAGTGGTTCAATACTATGGTTTGGCAGTCAAGAAAGAGCAAATGCCCTCTTTGGTTGTATCAAGAAAGACACCCTTGGGCCAGTGTTTGATAAGGCGCCAGCATGGGGGTCGACATCCCCCACAACAAGGACTGGAAAGTCTGGTGCAAGGAGCCCAACAGCCAGAACATCTACCTGCGGCTGCTGGTGAAGCTCTACCGGTTCCTGGCCTGCAGAACCAACTCGACTTTCAACAAAGTTGTTCTGAAAAGGCTGTTCATGAGCTGGACCAACTGTCCCCTCCCACTCCCACCCCCCGCCCTGCCCATCCCATCCCATCCCTGTTCTGCATGATCAGGAAAATGAAGCTGCCCAGTTGGGGAAAAAAGGCCATGGTTGTTGGGACTGTGACAAATGATGTGAGGATCCAGGAGTTCCCCAAGCTGAAGGTCTGTGCCCTTCATGTTACTAGCAATGCCCAGAACTGCATCCTCAAGGCCAGTGGGAAGTTTCTCACCTTTGACCAGCTACCATGAGTTCACCCAAGGGCCGGGACGTTGTCCTGATGTCTGATCCCCAGAAGGGCCGGGAGGTGTACAGACATTTTGGGAAGGCACCAGGCACTCCCCACAGCCACACCAAACCATATTCTGATCCAAGGGCCGAAAGTTCAAGCATGTCATATTTAATATATAGAATTTAATATAATAGAATTATATTGAAGAATTTTATTATATTAAAGAATTTTGGGCAACAACAACAAAAAAGGAAAGAAAGAAAAGAGAAAGAAAGAGAAAGGAAGAAAGAAAGAAAGAAGGAAAGAAGGAAGAAAGGAAGGAAGGAAGGGAAGAAGGGAGGGAAGAAGGAAGGAAGGGAGGAAGGAAGGAAAGAGAGAAAGAGAGAAAAAGAAAGAAAGATACCCTTGAGAAAGAGGAAGGGGATGGTCCCTTTGTTCTCTGCCCTTCTCAGACTACATTCAGGGTATTCTTTTCAGTTACAGGGAGGGCATCATTTAGGAAGGACATTGATGAGATGGAGGTAAAGACAATCAGAATAAAAAGGGGAGATAGAAACACAGGAAGACTGTTCTGAGGAGCTAGGGATGGTCAGCATAGAGAAGAGAGAACTGTAGGGATTTTGTGGTTCTCTCAGAACATCCCCCACAGAGCAGGAGGGGCCAAGTCTCTTTCCCTGAGGACTCAGGGGGCATCATGAGAGAGGTCAGGCAGAGTCCTTGTTCTGCTTTCAATTCTGACTTTGGCTTTCTCTGTGAGCTCTTCCAAGTTGTCTGACCTTGGGCAACTTTGGGCAAAGTGGGTAATGTATTTGCTCATTGAAAACGTATGGGGCATAGCCCTTCAACGTGCCCAAATGAAAGCTGGCCATGTCATTGAATCAAATCATTGGACTTTTCTAAGTAGTACTGGATTCTTAAGTCTGGTGAAGTTGAAAGCTGAGAAGCTGCCATTTACAGGGGGCTCTAATATTTGCGGAAGGCAAATAGGTGCGGTGGATAGAAGTGCATTGCAGGACCTGGAGTCAAGAAAACCTGAGTTCAAATCTGGCTCCAAACACTTACCAGCTGTGTGACCTTGGCTGACTCACTTCACCTTGTTTACCTCAGTTTCCTCATCTGTCAAATAAGCTGGAGAAGGAAATGGCAAACCACTCCAGTATCTTTGCCAAGAAAACCCCAAATGGGGTCATGAAGAGTAGGACACAACAGAACAACAACAACTAAGGTTTATAAAACACTTTATGCACATTATTACATTTAGTTGGTCAGTCAGTCAACAAACCTTTATTAAGCACTTCATTTAATAATGCTAAGCATGAGATGAGACAGCTTTTTGCCTTCTTTCATATCCCCAGTGCTTAGCTCAGTGCCTGGCACATAGTAGGCTCTACAATAAGTGTTTTTTCACATTGACTGACTTGCTGACTGAAAGGCTTAAATAGTCTCAGACTTTGAGGAGTTTAAATTCTAGTCCATTCAATTTTGTGGATCTAATGCTATGTATGAACTGAACTAAATTGTGAACTTAATCTGTCCCCTACCCCAGAGACCAAGGTAGGCTCCCCACAAGGTGTTAGAGAAAATGCTTTTTTCTTGTTAGATTTCTGAAGTAAGTATCCTTTCTAAAGCTAATTTTAAGGAATTGGGCCCCTAAAATGGGGGTTTGAGTCAATGCCAATGGAGAGAGATTCTCCAACCCTTTGGGGGGCATTGGAGAACCCAGAAGAGAGGGTAAAAACATAACAGCTCTGGTCCTGAGAGACGAAGACCAGAATGTCTATGTTACACTTGCATACAGCTGACTGTCAGACATCATTTAAATAGAATGTGTTATCTCTTATCATTTGTCAGTGCAGGTGGGTAAGGCTTCTTCCTACTATGACTCCAGGAACATTTTCATATCTCCTGAGCATTTTTTCTACCTAATATATATGTGGAGGTGGTTTGTTTTGGGGGGGGGAGGGGGTCAGATTCTTATTGACTTCTGAATTTTTATGGATTGTCACTGAACTTTTGCTATGAATCTATGATAAACTGGACACATGGGCCACAAATTACTCTATCATCAGAGCTACAGAGTTCACACAATTCAATTTAAATGGGGGCATTTTAATAGTTATAATGCCTTACATTTATATAGCACTTTAAGGTTTGCAAAGTACAAAACACTTATCTCAGTCATAGAATTTGAGATTTGGAAGAAATATCATCAATGGCTATCTGGTCTAACCCATATGCAAAAGGAATCTCCACTGTAACATAACTATTGGAGTATTGGATTGCAAGGTACTTAGCTAGCTCTCCAAAGGCAGAGATTCCTTCATTATTTTCTTTAAATATTCAGCACCAAGGACAGTGCCTGGCACACAGTAAGTGCTTAACAAATGCTTATGGATTGATTGATTGGTTGTCCTTTTACAGATGAAGAAATGGAGATTTTGGAGCATTGAATCACTGATTCATTGTCATGGAGAGACTAAGTATTCGAATCAGGACTAGACCCAGATCCCTGCTCCTACTCTACATCCCACCAAGTCTGTTCCTACCATCCCACACTGTCTATGCACTCAGGCAGCATACACGGGCTCATCTTGCAGTGTTTCTGATGAGGTATAGCACCTTGAGTATGTACAAATAAGTTCTTTGAGGGTAGGTACTGTGCCACTCTTATCTTTGAATCTTCAGCATTTAGCACAGCATCTGGCACATAGTGGATGCTTGTAATAAGTGTTTTTGGCCACTGGGTATTGCAGTGGATAGAGTGCTGGGGCTAAAGTCAGGAAAATTCATTTTCCTGAGTTCAAATCTGGCCTCAGACACTTACTTTGATCTTGGGCAAGTTACTTAACCCTGTTTGCCTTAGTTTCCTCATCTGTAAAATGAACTGCAGAAAAATGCCAAACCACTCCAGTATCTTTTCCAAGAAAACCCTCAATGGGTCATGAAGAGCCAGACACAACCAGAACAACCGAACAACAACAAGAAAATGTTGATAGATTAATAATGCCCCGGTGCCACAGAGTAAAAAATAGTTAATACAACCTCTGGACATTCACAGAATAATATTTAAACAGAATGCAAAAATTTTCAAAGAAATCCTTCCACTTTATTGTTTCCATTTTGATATGGCTCACTCAAAATAACATATCAACTCCATAAGGAATTTGTAAGTATTTTAGCATAGAAGCATCTGAGACTTCTGCCATTTCATGAAGAGCGTGATGCTATTTATAATTTGCACGCAGTATTTCACAAGTCTCCATGATCCTCTTGCTTAAGATATTTGAAATGTTCTCGGATGGTGTATTTTAGACGCATGACATCAGCAAACCAGAGACTCCGACAACAGGATGAGTGTACCGCTTTCCCAAAGGATTTAAAGGCTTTAACGTGGGATTCTTGTTGGCAGGCCCAGGAGCTGGGGGAGTACATGTGATAGACTGATTTTTTCCAATCCGAAACCTAGAACAAGAGAGAAGACTCACCAGGAGATTAGGGGTCATGAGGCCAGGTTTAGCCACAGCTCTCCTGACCCCCAGGCCTATGTTCTAACTGCCAGGCTCCCTTAGCTCACCATATGTTCCATGTATTTTCATGTTAAATAGTGTGTATTTTCGCTGCACACTAATAATTATAATAGTAGCTAACATTTATATAGTACTTACTATGTACCAGGCACAACTATTCTCTCACTTGATCCTCATAACAACCCTGAGGGGTAGGCGCTGCTATTATCCACATTTTACAGATTAAAAAAAATAAAGCAGACAGTAGATAGATGATTTACCCAGGGTCACATAGTTAATAAGTGTTTGAGGCCTGTATTGGTAATTAAGGTGGGACTTTTTTTTTACTGTTTTCTCTTTTAGAATGCTAAAGTAATCAAGTGCCTTTGATTAAATCTTACTAGGTGCTAAGCCCCAGGCTCATGCCCTTTTGCTGATTAGGTATGAATCCTTCGAGCCCTGAACAGGGTATAAAAACTCAGAGGTAAGCATTTTGTTTGGGGGCTTTCACTCACTGGAAGAGTGTTGGTGTGGAGACTCTGGGTAAGCCATTGTAAATGCCCCCCCACCCCGCCTTTCCCAACCCAGACCCGTTGGTTCTTCTCTGGTAACTGAATTGTAATTTGGTCTGTTTATATTGTGCTCACTTTTCTTCCTGAACTAAGTGAATGATATATGTATGTTGGATTAAAGTGAGATTGTTAACCCCTTAAAGTTACTTTCCTTAGTAAAGCAGATAAAAAGAACCTGTGCTGACAGCTCTTGTTGCTAGTCTTGTTGGGTCTTATACTCCCACAGCAGCTGCTAGCTGAATTGTTATTTACAAGGCCAAATTTGAACTCAGGTCTTTCCTGACTCCAGGCCCAGTGCTCTATCCACTGCTGCCGCAAATCAACTGAAATACTGTGCACCCTCCATTAAATTCATGGAGTCAGTTCCATGATAACATTTGAGCCAACTATGATTTCGCTCCCCGCCCTTTCCACTTTTTTGCAATACTGAACTGAGGACTTTTTGTGGTTATGAACCTCTTATTCCATAATCTTCAGAGCCTTCTCAGCCACAATCATTACAAGTTGCTAGGGCAACTCATCTTACTGCTGAAGTGTACTGAAAAGAGCTTTGGAGTGGGAGTCAGACCTAGGTTCAAATCCCAACTGTGCCACTTACTTAGTGTTGTGACTTTAGGCAAAATCATTGAGCCTCCCCTGTGCCTCAGTTTCCTCATCTGTAAAATAATGCTGTTGGACTAGATGCCCTCTAAGGCCCCTTCTTGTTCTCTGATTCTTTGACCTCTCTAGCCATAGATCTCTAATCTACAGAACATAGAAACTGGGGCAGACAATCTCTAAAGTCCATCTGACTCAAAAACCCTGGCTTTTTCCCCATAGTTAAACAAATTTTTGATGTCTAGAGACTGTAGTAATGGGAATGTCCTGCACAATGACAAAGGGTTTGGGGAGCAGACTCAGACCCGGCAGATGACACCACTTAAGCACCATTTTGTCTCCTCAGGGGACAGCTTTTTAAGGAGATTTCCTTAGACCTTAGGTGCTTATCTGAGTGAATCTCAGCTACAGGATTCCAGCACCAGATGGCGACATACTCTACCATTTCAAAAGGCATGAGTGTGAATCAGACTGATGTGAGAGCTGGAAGGGACCTTAGCTTTTTCTATCCAATACAACCCCTGCTTTATTCCTCTATCCCTGATTTTATAGGGTTAAGTACACTGGCTATTGATGAGGTTTAGGTTATCAGCAATTGCTCTGTAGAGTATTGCCCCTAAAAGGTTTTCTTTGAAAAGTAATTTGTAAGGTCATAAGATCATAGATTTAGCAACTGATCTTAAAGGCTAATGAGTCCAACCTCCTCATTTTATAGATGAGAAAAATAAAGCACAGAAATTAAGTGACTTGCTCAGAGTCACACAGCTAGTAAGTGTATGAGATAAAAGTTGTACTTGGGTCTTCTTGACTTTGAGCAAAGACAGTATAGTGCCACAGATGACTCCCTCAGAGTTTTCTCACCAGAGTTCCTTATATCAATAAAATCATGGATCCAGTCCAACCCTCCACCATCAAAAAACCTCAAGAAACTTATGCTGTTGGAGTTTGGGTCCCTTCCAGTGTTCATCACAGGACCTCAGAGCTGAAGGGCCCCTCTGGTGCCAGCTAGTTCAACTTGTATTTGAAGGTGATCCCTCTGTGATATCAACAGGTGGCCATCTAGTCCCAACCAAAGACCTCCAGTAATGGAAAGCTCACCACTGCCTGGGAGAACTCATTCCACTGTTGAATGTCCTAAATGTTAGGCAGCTTTGCTGGACGTTATATAAAAATCCATCAGTCTACACCTAGAAGACAGGTGGTACAGTAGATAGAGGGCTGGGCCTGGAGTCAGGAAGGTGTGAGTTAAATCCAGCCTCAGACACTTACTAGCTTTGCGACCTTGGGCAAGTCACTTAGCCTTTCTTTGCTCCAGTTTCTTCATCTGTAAAATGGAGATAATAGCATCTACCTCACAAGGTCATTGGGGGGATCAAATGAGATAAAATTTGTAAAGCACTTAGCACAGTGTCTGGAATATAGTAGGTGCTTAATAAATGTTTGCTCCCTTTTCCACACAGTATTCCTACTTCTTTCCTCTGGCAACAAGCAGAATAATGCTAACCTTTCTTCCACATGACGTGCTTTCTGTTCCTTAACGGCTGATTGATATCCTCCCCATGACTTCTCTTCTCTTCTGCTTAAACATCTCTTCTTCCCATACCAAATCATCACATGGCATGATCTCGAGGCTTTCTTAGGGCTACTCTTTGACTTACCAATGTCTTTCCTAAAATATGGTACCTAGAAATGACCCCAATGGTACAGATGCATACTGACCAGGGTAGAGTGTAATAGGATCTCCAGGAAAGGAATAATTGGGATTTTAGATGTCACTTTCGAACGTACTTACCTAGTATCATTGTGCATTATTTGTTGGTGTTTGTGCATTATCCCCAATAAGACTCTAAGTGCCCTGAGGGTGGGGACCATGTCTTAGGAAAATTTTGTATCTTCCTCAAGGCCAGCCCGGCAAAGTCCTTTGCACACAGCAGGTGCTGAATAAATATTTCTTGAGTTAATATTTTAGAAAAAATGTACATTATTTACAGTTTTATTGGGGTTATTGTTCTTGCCCCCTACTATCCCCAAAAAGAAGTACGTATTCCTTCCTTCAGATTGTGTTCAAATAAAAACCCTTATAATAGAATAGAAGATTTGTGGTTTACCACCATCAAGGTTTCATGGAATCTCAGTAAATTCCTATTAAATGGGGATTCTTAGCTCTTTCCTCTCCCATGGGAAACTTTTCCCAGGAGGCCTCCAGTGCAGCAGCTGCCAATCTCCTAATCAGCTCTGAATTTGCCCACCCTCATGTTTGCCTCCGGGGGCTCATCACTCTTATACGCTCCAAAGTGAGTTGGCACGCATAGGCCAGTGTCACTGAGGCTTTTAACTGGTGCCTAATCAATGGGAACGGATGCCTAGAAAGGATGTCCTCAGGGATAACAGAAGGGATCAGTATTATAAGTACACCCTGCTGTCCAAACTGTTAACTTTCAAACAATCATAGAGTCATCAAACCACAGCAGCAGAATTGGAAGGGACCTTACCAGACATTTTGTTAAACTCTTGTCCAAACCAGGAATTTTCTCTACGATATCACTGACAAGTGCTTGCTCAGACCTCTACTTGAGAACCTTAAATGGTGGGGAACTCACTACCTGTCAGGGCAGTCTACTCCATATTTGGACAACCCTAACTGGTAGGAAGGGCAGCTAGGTGGTACAGTGAATAGAGCACTGGGCTTGTAATCAGGAAAGCTCATTTTCTTGAGTTCAAATCTGGACTCCACCACTTACTAGTTGTGTGACCCTGGTCAAGTCACTTTAACCCTATTTGCCTCAGTGTCCTCATCTGTAAAATGAGCTGGAGAAGGAAATGGCAAACAGCTCCAGTAACTTTGCCAAAAAAGCCCCCAAATGGGGTCACTGTGAGTCAGATAAAACTGAAACAACTGAACAACAATTGTTAGGCAGTTCTTCCTTATATTAGGTCACTGTCTGCCTCCTTGGAATGCATCGTGGTATAGTAGAAAGTAGGATTCAGAAGACCTCATTTGAGACTCAGCCTAGTTACTCTTTTGCTATGTGAACTTGAACATCAATTAAACTCTTAGGGTCTTAGTTTTCTTATTTGTAAAGTGAAAGACATACAAATTTCTACTGCCCATGTCACACAGGTATTGGGAAAGAGCTTTATAAATTGAAAACAACATATATACATACAGTTACACATATAAATCATATACTTTTGTGTGTGTGTGTGTGTGTGTGTGTGTGTGTGTGTATTGTTCTGAACCTCTGATTTCATCCATATAAGAGCATCCAGTAACTGCCTCTATTGATTCATATTGGCACCTTCTGGATTACTTGCAGTCTTAAAGAGCTGCCCACAACAGTGGAAAGTTAAATGACTTGCCCAGGGTCAAACAATCAAGATACATCAGAGCTAGCAAGGCCTGGGTTCAAGTCCTAACTCTGAGTTCAGCAGTCCATCCAGTATTCTAAATTGTCTCTACCCTACCAATATAAGTTGTGATCCTTACTGGACCCTCATCAGCCTTACTTCTAGACTCCACATCTAGGCAGAAGAAGTTCAATTGCTAAGCCACAATATAATTTTCAAATATCTGAATATAGTTAATAGAAGCATGAGATTATCAAGCAAGATAGTATAAAGGGAAAAGGCAAGAAGTCCCAAGATGGAGCCTTGGAGAAAACCTAGAGTTTGTGGGTACAACATGGATAAAGAAGCAGCAAAAGAGACTGAGAAAGAATAGATAGATAAGCAAATGAGAAGACAGCAGTGTTACAAAAACCTAGTGAGGAAAGAATCTCTAGAAGATTTGTATGAATTGATGCATAGCGCAGTGAGCAGAACCTGGAGAACAAATTATATAAAATAATTTTTAAGACAAATGGCTTCAAAAGGAAGATCACCAAAAGAAAGATCACCAAATGAGAGTGTAACAAAGAAATGAAAAGGTATAAGACAGAGCCTTGAAGGACCCATACAATCAATGGATATGATAGGAATAAAGATTCAGCAAAAGAGATATCAAAGGAGCAGTCAGAGAAGTAAGACAATGAAGAGAAAATACTCATGAAAATCCAGGGTAGAGAGGGTATATAGGAGGAGAAATTGTCAATGCTGTTAAATGTTGCAGAAATGTCAAGAAGGATGAAGACTGAGATGAGGTCTAGATTTGGTCATTAAAAGATTATTGGTAAGTTTGGAGAGAGCAGTTTCAGTTGAATAATGAGATCAGAGGCCAGATTTCAGAGGGGTTAGGAGAGGAAATGAATGCAGGGATTATGAATGGATTTTGAGAGTTTAGCTGAGAAGAGGAGAGAAACAGGCACATAGCTGGTGAGCATAGTACAGTCAGGTTAGCTAAGGTTGGAGGAGAATATTATAAGCAGGAAGGAGGGATATAGTTGGTAGGAAGACACTGAAGATTAATAAGTTAGTGAAGATGACGGTGAGAACAAGCTGCTCTAGAAGATGGGAAGGAATGAGGTCAAGGGTATATGTAGAAAGGTTGGCCTTGACAAGCAGGACCACCTCATCATTATCTATAGGTGAATTAAAAGAGGAAATAGTGGGCAATATGACCTAGGGATGTGGCATGAGGAGTTGGTGAGAAGAGGGAGTTCTCAATGAATGTCCTCAATTGTTTTTATAGGTATGAGACAGTCCTCAGCAAAGATGGTAGGCAAGGAGGTGATATGGGAGACCTCAAAGGAGAAGAAAAGGTTTGGAACAGCCGCTGTGGGCAATGAAATATGGAATCAATGAGAGAAGAGGAGTAGGATTGTCTGGTTATAATGAAGACCCAGATAAGATTAACTAGCATAAACCTGCAGTGAGTCCAGTCAGCACGATTTCACGATTTTCTCTAGTTCTGCTTAGCCATATGTGAGTAGGAGGGAGGCACGCAGGTTTGGGTTTTGGCAAGGTTTGATCAGCACAAGGAAGTAAAGGATTCCATAGTACAGAGTGGAGTTAAACAAGGGCTCAAGATTGGGAAGGGAGGAGAGTACAACCAGAGAGGGGAGATGGTCTGGCATGGTGTTTAGGGATAGAGTGATTATATTTCTCTGTGAGAATGAAGAGTAGATTTCGGAGTGAAGCACAGGTAAAGATGGAAAGATAAAATTAAATAATCAGATAAAGGAAATTTAAAGTTCTTGAATATAGAAGTGATCATGGGCCATGGAAGTTGGGTAGACTGAGGAACTGGGAAATTAAGGTATTTGAGGGAACATCAACTTTTATATTTAAACCCCTTACTGGAATTGGGGTGGAGAGAAAGGCTATGAGCCAGACAATAAACTTGTTGAGAAAAGAGGGAGGATGTCCTGGGGAGTCAGTAGATAACAACTACTGGAATTTGCACTGGATGATAAACCTGAATTACGTGACCCTAAAAAGAGGAGAGGTTGCTGAGGGATGGTTATAGAGGAAGAATCTGGAAGAGCAGATGATTAGAATGTCTAAAGGTGACAATTTATTTAAGTACAGACCTAAGCTGCCTGACCTGTTGGTTGGAAAACCAGAGAGGTTCGGAAACAAGAGATGGGTTGTTCCAGTCCAAAAGCCCTAGGTAACAGATCTTGACCACATCATACCCTTGGGTGAGTCAAGAAGCCCAATCTCTTAGCCTGTCAAGATCATAGGAGTTGTTATCTTTTGAACCAATTATCTTTTAAACAAATAATGTGATGTATAAGGGACCTTAGCAGTTACCCAGATCAACCTCTTACTTCGTGGATGAGGACATTATGGCTCAGAGAGATGTAGGAACTTACTTAACACAGGTAAATAAGTTAATACAGTTAAATGAGTGGCAGAGCTAAGATTCCAGCCCAGATCCTGTTATTCCCAGATCCATTCAGACCAACAGTGACCATTATAGTGCCAGGCACATGACAAGAAATGGTTGTTTTTCATAAAGGAATGAATAATCAAATGGTAGCATTGATGTCCCTGTGATTGAGGGGTAGGTGGGTAGTTAGGTAGGTGTCATCTTGCATCTCTCCCTCCCCATTCTCACCTAATTCACTCTCTCACTCAACCACAAACATCATCTCCCTTAAGTGCCAAAAATACAAACTGGCTCTTTGTGACTCTGTCCCCAAGGGAACTTTCATTTGACACCTTCTGACAGCTGATTTTGTATGCACCTCACCAGGGAATTCCAATCTATCCATCCATCCATCCATCCATCTGCCTTGTGATCAGGACTGCATTGAGAAGAGAAGCAGATGAGATGGAGGAAACATTGAGAAACAGAGCAAGCCAAGTAAATCAGCCACCTAGTGTCTACTTTCCATCAACAACAAAATAAATTTCCCTTCCTTTTTAAACAAAGTACTTTCTTTGAAACAAATCAGAAGAACCCCATGCTAGTTACAAAGAGTTGGGGCAGGCCAGGGCCATTAAGTATGTTCAGTGGTAAAATAGAGAAGCAACAGATTATAAGAATCTAATTCTGGCCGTGATTTACAATCCAGGCTAAAAATGCAGTCAATTATATCATCACTTCACGCAAAGATGGGGGTGTTACTCACTTAGGAATTCAAATGCTTGCGCTTGAAAGATTTTTTGAGAAAAATATGTTTCCTAAATTCAAAGCAATGGCCTTTTAGAAGATTGAAATCTAATCAGGAAGCAATAACATGCCATAACTAGCCCAAGTCCTGATAATAACTGACTTTTATATATAGCAGTTTAAAGACTCAAAGAACTTCGCATACATATGCTCGTTTGCTTCTGCTCTCGTTACATATTTGGAGGAGCCTAACTTTCCATGGGAGAAATGAAAAAGTGAAGGTTCATTAAAGTATAAGGACATGACCTCGTAAGTTGAACCACTCTAAGCTAAGCTTCCAAAGACCACCCCTCCCCATACACACCATATTTGAAACATGGCAGGAGTAAGAATGTCCTGGGAGTTTCCATGGATTAAAATAATTTATCCCTTGCAAGGTAACATTGACTCATTAAATCCCTCATTGTCTTGGGGGATTGGACTCTGTACATTTGGGCTAAAACAATTCCCAGATTCAGAGCAGCTTGAATTCTAGGGTGGGATATAAAATTGTTTCACAATGAACTTTTAAAGCATAGCTGTGAGGATTAAGTCATATAAACATTTTGGTGGTGCAATAGACAGTTTTGGACCTGGTCTTAGGAAGATGTGAGTTCAAATTTGTCCTCAGACACTTACTAGCAAGTCACTTGAGCTCTGTCTGCCTCAGTTTCTTCACCTGTAAAATGGGGATGATAATGATATCTACCACCCAGGATTGTTTTGAGGATAAAATGAGCTAATATTTGTAAAGCGTTTTGCACATCTCAAAGTGCTTTGTAAATGCCAGCTAGAGTACACTAGCCATTGTTATGCTATCTGTATAAAACTGTCTGAATAAAATCCTTTTAAAATAAAAACAATAATAATTTATCCCCAAAGTTTCCTGTAGTAGAGTGGAGTCATCACGATCCTAGACTCTTCCAGCTTGGTTTTTGGCTCATCCCCCAAATCCCCCCCCATTCCCCTGACCTCAGTGGTGATGATGGGGTAGAGGGATTTTGTACCCCCAGATACTAACCCTGCAACCAGTCTCTTCCTTCTATGAGCCATCCTCCGCCCAGATGCAGATGTGTTATTCCTAAAACTCAAAGTCTGAATGTGTTACTCCTCAAGAAGCTTTAGGGGCCACTTGAAGTCTTTCATGGTCTGGTTACAGTTTATCTTTCTAGGCTGATTATACGCTTCTCTCACACATAAATGATTCTCCAGCCAAACCCACTTCTTGTTTAGTGTACCCAACATTTCATCTCCTACCTTCGTGTTTTGTACAGGTAAGCATGCACTTGTTAAGCACCAATTATGTGCCAGGCCCTGTGTTAGCTGGAGACACAAAGAAGTCTTTGTAGAAAACATTCCCGGCCCTTGAGATGCTTACAATATTATGGGGGGGGGTGTGGAGATAAGTATCCCATATGTACTAGGATCTAAGGAATTATAATAAGTCTGTTTTCTTTTCTGGAGAATTATCCTAGAATTATGCACAGAGCCTTTTTGGGAGGAAAGTATATTATGTGCCATGAAATATATCAATGTGTTATTTTATAATATATCTGATATATATCATATATCATATATAAATATAATATATATTATATAACATATATGTTATATAATATATCACACATATAAATATATCAATGTGTTATTTTATAATATACATGATATATCATATATAAGTATATATTATATATAACATGTATATTATATAATATATATCATATATAAATATATCAATGTGTTATTTTATAATATATCTGATATATGTCGTATATCGTATATAAATATAATATATATTATATATAACATGTATATTATATAATATATAAATATATCAATGTGTTATTTTATAATATACATGATATATCATATATAAATATATATTATATATAACATGTATATTATATAATATATATCATATATAAATATATCAATGTGTTATTATCATCAACATTATTATCATTTGAGGTGAAAAGCTGTTGGAGTATTGTATTTTCTCGAGGCCACTCTGTAATAGCTGCATTCAGACCACTGGCATACCATGTATTTAGCCTAATTCACTTAGCTCAATTTACTGCCACAACCTGCCCTCTACCCTCTAAGAGGAAACCATCTTTGGGTTTACCCAGATAAGTAGACTTTTTACTCTGTTCATCCTCCTGCAGAAAGAGCAATGGTCTTCCACAGCCTGGACTGCGTCTCGGTGAAATGCAGAGCCACATATCGGTTACCTCCAACTAACACCCAATGATGTGGTCTTAGGGCTGACGTGGTTTGGCCCCTTAAACAATGGAGTGAAGAGGTTCTTCTCCTCAGGAAAGACCCAATTCTTGGTTCACTGGAGAAATAGACTCCATGAATTCTTGGCAAGCAAACTGTGTATTTCCTAATGTTCTAGTGCTAATTAAAAATAGCAGCTGAAAGTCCCATATACACCAAAGTATTCAGAACAGTCCTTTTTGTAGTAGTAATGAGATGGAAACCAAGTAGATGCCCATCGATTGGAGAATTGCTAACAAATTGTGGCACAAAGAGGTAATCTAATATTAGCACAATGTAAGAAATTGTGAATATGAATAATAAAGAGAAGCGTGGGAAGATAACAGATGCAAAGTGATGAAAGCAAAGCCAGGAAAACAAAATACAAAATGACTATACCAATGTAAATCAAAAGAACTACAAAAATTAAATTTGAACATTTGGTGAGTATAATGACTATGCTTTTTCTCAAAGAAGAGGTATCAGAATACCTCTTCCTCCCTTTGCTGAGGTGGGGAACTACAGATTCAAAAGATGTGGTTGATGCATTGGTTAGTTTTTCTGAAATACTTTTGTGTTCTTTGTTACAAGAGATGGTTCTTTCAGTGGGGGAAGAAGAGGAGATAAAATGGAAATGAAGGTGATATAAAAACAAAAGGCATCAATGAGTTTTTTTTTTAAAAAAAGCAACTAAAAAGGTGTCTCACAATAGGAATAAAACTGAGACAGTAGAGATTCATTATTAGATTCTGGGGCACAAATATGTTTCTTCTAGAGCGTTATTTTTTCTTCTCCAGATTGTTGTTGATGGCTCTGACAATGAAGCTGTCAAGAAAAGAAGTCAGACTTCTTTGGGTCAAGAAGGCCTACATAATTACATTTTGGAAAGTAATATTCTCACAGAAAGGACAGTGAGCAATATATTCTGCCAATAAAGCAAATGTCTTCATCAGCAGGACATCAGAGTTTTGGGGGAAATTACATTTAAGCCACAGTTCCTTATGGATAGGGTATTTCTGGGATGACTAGTAATCAAAGAGGGAGAGACCTAGCATGCTTTGGGGGAAAATGGCTGGAGGGTACAGTGAGAAGGCAATACTGTCAACTCTTGGGAGATTTACCTGTTTGTTTTGCTCCTTCAGAAGGGAGTGGAGAATAAGGACAGTGTTTAAGGGCTTTCATCATTGGTTGCCAGCAGAACTTGTTGGCAGTGCCAGCCAAAATAGCGTAGAAATACTGCCTCCCACTTACATTCTGATTGGAAGTGATGGAGAGTGTGGGCATGTAGGGAGAAAAGCAGTCCTTTCCCAATACCTCACAGGAATTTTGAATTTTTTTCTTTGCAGTTTCACTGAGTACAATCCAAAAATAATCTTAAAACTGACTTGCCAGTAGCCAGCAAAGTTTGTGCTGGAAAGTTTTTATTTCTATTGATGACTGATCCTCTGGAAACTGGAACTAATGGTCTCAAGGTCTGAGGAGAAGGATGAAAATAATGAAAGGGGAGGAGAAAGCTTCCCTCCTCATCTAGCTTGCCCTTGACTCTACCACTCTACCACTCCGTTGGTGGTGACCTGGCTGTAGAGAGAAGCATATAGAGGTCTCTGACTGTAAGAAGAGCCTGAATCCCAAAGTACCAACCAAAGGGGCTTTTGTCTATACCAGCCCCAAAGTTCATGCCCTGGGCTGAAGAGATCCAGGTTCTTAAATTGATCCAGAGTTCTAAAATTCTTCATACAACAGATGGTCCTACTGGGTGTACGAGTCAAGTATCAGTTGAGAACTGTATTGTGTTTCTTAATCTCTGTTCACAGGAGGAATTGCTGGAGGCCGTTAAACAAACATAACCATGACTTTCCCAGGATTATTAGGTTTAGAGCAGCCAAACCAAATCTACATAGACTGTGTATGTTTAGCTGGGTGTACAGCCAAATGTGTCTACATAGACTAGGAGTAACCTGCATCTAGGAGAATCTGTGGGGACAGAGTCATGAAGTAGCTGTTTCATTATGTAATGTTTATTCTTTCTATTAATTCTATGCAAAATAGAAAACTGTACATAATATCCATGTATCTGTTCCAATGGGAAACTGACTCCAATAAACCAAAGTCACATAAGTAAGATTTAGTGAAATAGAGCAAGTTCAGGCAGCGCTTGATATGGAGTCAGAGGACTTGAGTTCAAATATTGCCTCTGCTATTTGCTGTCTTGTGACCCAGGGCAAGTCACTTCACCTTCTGTGCTTCAGTTTCCTCACTTATATGATGCAGGGTTTGAAGCAGATGGCTTCAAAATTTCCTTCTGGTTCCAAATCTATGATCCTATGATCAGGAATCCTAGCTTCTAGAACTCTCCAGTAGTTGGGAGCTCAAGCACTAATTGGGCACAAACGCTAGGTAGATGAGACATATGGACAACTCAGAGAGGTGGAGTTGGGAAGATAGGAGGTTGTCTAGTCTCTGAGACACAGTGCTTGGCATTTTAACAACACTTCCCCTCAGAGGGGTGACAAGGTGGAATGAAGGTTGTCTAGACCTGATCCCTCTGGCCAAATCAGACTATGAGGGGGACTAACATCACCACTTTCTATTTAAACAAATATACATGCTTTGGCTAAATGTGTAACTTAAATGCTTTGCCTGTTATTCTATGAACCATTAATTCTGTCATGCTGTTCCTTGATAACTGGGAGAGAGTTTTACCATTTCTGACAATTCCTACACTCATTATAAGCTACTCTCCCCTCTTTGAAGTCTTCCTTACATCTCCCTACTCTCCAGGTTCTGCCGCATGCCAGTACAGAGGAGGAGAAATCCATGCCCCTTGGGGAGAGTAAATCTCTCATCTTCAAGTCTTGGGTTTGCCAGGGTATTTTCCATGAATGCTGAGTGTGCACTGATGGGATTTGTTCTGACTGGAGTGCACTATTTTTTCTATTTTCATTGTGGGCCATGGGCCCAATATTATTAGAAGAAGTAATAGCTCATGTGCATAGTGCATAATAATAGCAAAATATCTTATGTGGATTTTAGCCTTCCACAACACTTTCCTCAGCATAGGAAATAGGCTCAGAAAGTGACTTGTTTGGCCAAAGGAGCCTTCCCAGCACCCATGAAATCACCCACCCCCCACCCCAGGCTGCTCTTGTTCTGTCTGCTTACAAAATCAGCCTTGAATCACCCTCTTCTCCCAGGAAGAAATTTCACGTTAGCCATAGAAAAGTCAGAAACCAGATGTCTTTTGTGAACCAGTATCTGATCCCCTTGATTAGAATCAAAGACTTTCCATGCAATTCGGCTGAAATACTTAGAGGAAATAATCTTCAACCCAAAAATGTGCTCTAAAGCAAAAGCTCACACTGCCTCCTTTCCTCCCTCTTTTCTCTTCACTGAAGATTTCCCCATGGACATTATTACGTAACTATAATTTTTCATCAAATACATCAATACTGCTGCTTTTTTTCTAGCCACAGTTCTGTAAAATGCAAGTATATTTGAGGAAACATCAGACTGCCTAACTTGGACCCCGTCAGGAAGCAGACCCTGACTTTCTAAAGAAATATTTGTATCAATTCATGCAAAGAACAAAATTTTAGCTTGCTTTATCTCCAGGGCAAATATTCTAAGTTCTGTATCTTGTAGACCTGAGGGGAAAAGTAGAAAATCACTCAGGAAAATAGGTATTCATGAAAAGAGGGGCTGATGTTAACAGAAGAGAGAACTAAACCAAATCAAACTGCTTTTGGTACAATACACATCTACAATGGAGATAAGAACAGAAAGCAATGAACAGGATGGACTTATATAAAACCAAGATCTCGGTGAGGTCCCTGATTTCATGGAGGAGTGGGGCCAACCTGTGTGTCATTGAGTAAGCTTCATTTTGAGGTAGTGTGCTGTGGTAGACAGAATTCTGGTCTAAGAATCAGTTAAATGGGGTTCAAATCCACCTTGATTCGGACTCTAATGGTGGGGCCATGCAAATCTTTTTTTTTAAATCCTGTTTTCTTCTATGTAAGGTGGGTATAATGTTGCTTACTATGACCTACCTCATAGGGATATGCAGAAAATGCTATGTAAACATTTAAGTGCTAGATAAATGTCATCTTCATCATCATCATTTTGTTGTTCAGTCATTTTCATTCATGTCTGACTCTTTGTGACCCCATTTGGGGTTTTCTTGGCAAAAATACTGGAGTGGTTTGCCATGTTCTTCAGTCCATTTTACAGATGAGGAAACTGAGACACACAGGGTTAAGTGACTTGCCCGGGGTCACATACCTAGTAAGTGTTTGAGGCCAAATTTGAACTCAGGAAGTTGACTCTTTCTGACTCCAGGCCCAGCACTCTATTGACAGTGCTCATTGTCATTATCATTATAAAATAACCAAGAAACATTTCTTATCTGGAGGCTTGGAATAGTACTTTACCACCTAAAGGTGTTACTGGAGTCTGTGGTTACCAGATGGGTCATCCATATGCAGGAGTCATCAATAAGGCACATGGTATGATGGAAAGAAAGAGCATAAGCTCTAGAGTCAGGGAGCTGGGTTCAAATTCTACTTCTGAGTTTCCTACCTGTATGATCTTGGTTAGTCAGTTGGCCTCTCTAGACCTCATGTTCCTCATCTGCAAAATGGAGGTGGGCTTGGATTAGGTGACTTCTGAGATCTCTTCCAACTTTAGATCTATGGTCCCCAGTGAGAAGTCATGGAAAATAGGTGTCATAGGGCAACAAATGGGCATGTCTGTATTCAAAAAAGGCAAGAAAATAGATTGTTCAAGCTGTAGGCCAGTAGCTCAACTTTGATTTCTGGCATCAATCTGGTATGAATTATTAAAGGGATGGATGGACAAAGGAATAAGAGTCTGGCCTGTGCAGCTTAGAAGAGAAGACAGATGCCAGGGTTACCCTCTGCATAAGAAGTTTTCTTTCACATTTCTCACCATTTTGAGGACTATTGCAAAGAAAGGGAGCAGATCTTTTTTTATAATTAAGATTTTTTATTTTTAGTTCACAATGCTCAGTTCCACATAATTTTGAATTCCAGATTTTCTTCCCCTGCCTCCCCCCTCCCTCCCCAAGACAGCGTGGAATCCAATATATCTTCTACATATAACTTCTCATTGAACTTATTTACACAATAGTCAAGTTGTAAAGAAGAATTATGAACAATGGAATGAATCAGGAGAAAGAAGAAACAAAACAAAAAAAAAACAAAAACAAACAAAAGAGAAAAAAAAACGAAGGGAAAAAAAAGAAGTGTGCCTCAATCTGCATTCAGACTCCATAGTTCTTTCTCTGGATGTAGATAGCTCTCTCCATCATGGGTCCTTTGGAGTTGTCTTTGAACCTTGTATTGCTGAGAAGAGCAAAGTCTGCCAGGGTTAGTCATCACAGAATCCATATAGCTGTGGTTATGTATAATGTTCTCCTGGTTCTACTCTGCTCACTCAGCATTATATTGTGTAGGTTTTTCCATGTTATTATGAAGTCCATATCATCCCCACTTCTTATCACACAGTAGTATTCCATTATCTTCATATACCACAACTTGTTCAGCCATTCCCCAATCGATGGGCATCCCCTTGATATCCGATTTTTTGCTACTACAAAAAGAGCTGCTACAAATATTTTTGTACATATGGGTCCTTTTCCCACTTGTGTGATCTCTTTGGGATACAACCCTAGAATTGGGATTGCTGGGTCAAAGGGTATGAACATTTTTATAGCCCTTTGGGCATTGTTCCAAATTGCTATCCAGAATGGCTGGATCAGTTTGCAACTCCACCAGTAATGTAACGGTGTTCCAATTTTCCCACATCTTCTCTAGCATTTATAATTTTCCTGTTTTGTCATTTTAGCCAATCTGAGAGAAGAGATGGTACCTAGGAGTTGTTTTGATTTGCATTTCTCTAATCAGTAGTGATTTCAAGCATTTTTTCCATATGCCTATAGATATCTTTAATTTACTCCTAAATCATGAACCCATTTTGACTTTATTTTGGTATATGGTCTAAGATATTGGTCTTTGCCCAGTTTCTACCCTATTTCCAATTCTCCCAGCAGATTTTGTGAAATAGTGAATTCTTAGCCCAGAAGCTGGATTCTTTGGGTTTTTCAAAGAGTCGGTGGGTACTGCATCTTGCGTACCTATCCTATTCCACTGATCCACAGCTCTGTTTCTTAGCCAGTACCAGGTAGTTTTGATGACTGCTGCTTTATAGTACAGTTTAATATCTGGTATGGCTAGGCCCCCTTCCCTGGCATTGCTTTTCATTAATACCCTTGATATTCTAGACCTCTTGTTCTTCCAGATGAATTTTGTTGTTATTTTATCCAGCTCTGTAAAGTAATTTTTTGGTAGTTCGATTGGTATGGCACTGAATAAATAAATTAATTTTGGCAAAATTATCATTTTTATTATTTTAGCTCAGCCTAACCATAAGCAACTGATATTTTTCCATTTATTTAGATCTGACTTTATTCCCGTGAAAAAGTGTTTTATAACTATGCTCATATAAGCCCTGGGTTTGTCTTGACAGATAGACTCCCAAATATTTTATAGGGTCTACAGTAGCTTTGAATGGAATTTCTCTTTCTATCTCTTGCTGCTGGGCTTTGTTAGTAATGTATAGGAATGCTAAGGAATTATATGGGTTTATTTTATATCCTGCAGCTTTGCTAAAGTTGTTTGTTATTTCAAGTAGCTTTTTTTCACTTGATTCTCTAGGATTCTCTAAGTAAATCATTTTATCATCTGCAAAAAGTGATAATTTAGTTTCTTCTCTGCCTATTCTAATTCCTTCAATTTCTTTTTCTTCTCTTATTGCTACAGCTAACGTTCTAGTACCAAATTGAATAGTAGGAGAGATAATGGACATCCTTGTTTCACCCCTGATCTTATTGGGAATGCATCTAGCTTATCCCCATTACAAATAATGCTTGCTGATGGTTTGAGGTAGATGCTATTTATAATTTTAAGGAAGGCTCCATTTATTCCTATGCTTTCTAGTGTTTTCAATAGGAATGGGTGTTGTCTTTTGTCAAAGGCTTTTTCTGCATCTATTGAGATGGTCATATGGTTTCTGCTAGTTTTGTTGCTGATATGGTCAATTGTGCTGATAGTTTTCCTAATATTGAGCCAGCCTTGCATTACTGGAATAAATTCTACCTGGTTGTAGTGTATTATTCTCCTGAGAAGTTGCTACAATCTTTTTGCTAATATTTTATTTAAAATTTTTGCATCAATATTCATTAGGGAAATTGGTATATAATTTTCTTTCTCTGTTTTGACTCTTCCTGGTTTAGGCATTAGTATCATATTTGTGTCATAAAAAAGAATTGGGTAGGACTCCTTCTTCACCTATTTTCCCAAATAATCTATAAAGTATAGGAATTAATTGTTCTTTAAATGTTTGATAAAATTCACATGTAAAACCATCTAGCCCTGGAGATTTTTTCCTAGGGAGTTCATTGATAGCTTGCTCAATTTCTTTTTCTGAGATGGGGTTATTTAGGAATTTTATTTCCTCTTCTGTTAACCTGGGCAATTTATATTTTTATAGATATTCATCCATATCCCTAAGGTTGTCAAATTTATGGGCATACAATTGGGCAAAATAATTCCTAATTATTGTTTTAATTTCCTCTTCATTGGAGGTGAATTCACCCTTTTCATTTTTGATACTGGTAATTTGATTTTCTGCTTTCTTTTTTTTAATCAAATTGACCAAAGGTTTATCAATTTTATTGTTTTTTTCGTAAAACCAGCTCTTGATTTTATTTATTAATTTAAAAGTTTTCATGATTTCAATTTTATTAATTTCTCCTTTGATTTTCAGCATTTCTAATTTGATATTTAATTGGGGATTTTCAATTTGTTCTTTCTCTAGCTTTTTAAGTTGCATGCCCAATTCATTGATATCCTTTTTCTGTATCTTATTCATGTAAGCATTTATGGACATAAAACTTCCCCTAAGAACTGCTTTTGCTGCATCCCATAAGTTTTGGTATGTTGCCTCATTATTGTCATTCTCTTGAATGAAGTTATTAATTGTTTCTATGATTTGTTCTTTGGCCCACTAATTCTTTAGAATTAGATTATTTAGTTTCCAAATAATTTTTAGCTTATTTTTCCCTGCTTCCTTATTAGAAATAATTTTTATTGCTTCATGATCTGAAAAGGATGCCTTGACTACTTCTGCCTTTCTGCACTGGATTGTGAGGTTTTTATGCCCTAGCACATGGTCAATTTTTGAGTGTATGCACTGAGAAAAAAAGTACATCCCTTTTTATCCCCATTCAGTTTTCTCCAGAGGTCTATCATATCTGCCTTTTCTAAAATTCTGTTCACCTCCTTAACTTCTTTCTTGTTTATTTTGAGGTTAGATTTATCAAGTTCAGAGAGGGGGAGGTTGAGGTCTCCCATTATTATGGTTTTACTGTCCATTTCTTCCTGTAACTCCCTTAACCTCTCCTCTAAGAATCTGCATGCCATACCACTTGGTGCATACATGTTAAACAATGATATTGCTTCATTGTTTATGGTACCTTTTCGCAGGATGTAGTGTCCTTCCTTATCTCTTTTAATTATATCTATCTTTGCTTTTGCTTTGTCTGAGATTAGGATAGCTACCCTTGCTTTTGTTTTACTTTAGCTGAAGCACAATATATTCTACTCCAGCCTTTTACCTTTACCCTGTGAGTATCCCCCTGTTTCAAGTGTATTTCTTGTAGACAGCATATTGTAGGATTATGGTTTTTAATCCATTCTGCTATCCATTTCTGTTTTATGAGAGAATTCATCCCATTCACATTCACAGTTATGATTACTATCTGTGCTTTTTTCTCCATCCTATTTCCCCGCTGTTTATGCTTTTATTTCTCCCTTTCCCCTTCCACTCCTCAACAAAGTTTTAGTTTACCCTCCCTCTTAATTTCCTTCCCTTATCTTCCCATTTTCCACTTGCTACTTCTTCCCTCCCTTCTGACCGCCCCCTCCCTTTTTCCCCCTTTCTCCTCCTACTACCTGTAGGACAAGTTAGATTTCTATACTTATCAGGGTATGTTATTCCCTTCTTGAGCCAAATCAGATGAAATTAAAGCTCAGATACTGCTCTTCTCCCTCCTTTCTTTCCCTCTACTACAATATGTTTTTGTGCCTCTTCATATGATTTAATTTACCCTTTTCTACTACCTCTTTACCTCTTCTCCCTGAACCATCCCTTTTTATCTCCATAATTATATTTTTTATCATTATATTGGTTATTTTATACTGACCTCCACAGTCTATGAATATCCCTTTCAATTGTCATAACACACATACTATTCTCAAGATTGACATATATATATAATCACATATAAAACAATATAATCCTGTATAAGGATGTAATTAATTAGCCTTATTGATTAACTAGGGTTTTTTCCCCCATTTCCCTTTCTATGTCTCTCTTGAGTTTTGTATTCGGAGATCAAATTTTCCATTGAGCTCTGGCCTTTTCATCAGGAAGGTCTGGAATTCCCTTATTTCATTGAATGCCCATCTCCTTGCCTGGAAAATTATGCTCAATTTTGCTGGGTAGTTTATCCTTGGTTGTAGTCCAAGCTCCTTTGCCTTTGAGAAGATCATATTCCAATTTCTCCTGTCATTTAATGTAGAAGCTGAAAGATCCTGCATGATCCTGACTCTATTTCCATGATATTTGAATTGTTTCTTTCTAGCTGCTTGCAATATTTTCTCCTTGACCTGGTAGTTCTGGAATTTGGCCATAATATTTCTTGGAGTTTTCAACTTGGGATCTTTTTCTGGGGGTGATTGATGGATTCTTTTGATGACACTTTTATCATCTGGTTCTTGGGCAATTTTCTTTAAGAATTTCATGGAAGATACTGTCCAGGCTGTTTTTTCATCATAGCTTTCAGGTAGACCAATAATTCTTAGATTGTCTCTCCTGGATCTATTTTCCAGGTCGGTTGTTTTTCCAATCAGATATTTCACATTTTCTTCTATTTTTTCATTTTTTAGATTTTGTTTGACTGATTCTTGATGTCTCACATAGTCATTAGCTTCTACTTACCCAATTCTAATTTTTAATATTTTGCTTTCTTCCTTTGTCTTCTCTATCTCCTTTTCCATCTGGTTGATTTTACTTTTCAATGAGATATTTTCTCCATTTGTACTCTGATTTTCCTTAACCAATTCCCTGATTTTACCTTTTAAAGATTTGTTTTCCTCAATGAATTTTTTTCCATTTTTTTTCTTTTACCTCCCTAATTTGGTTTTTAAAGTCCTCCTTGAGTTCTTCCAGGAATGCTTTTTGGTCTGGAGACCAGTTCGCTTTCCCTTTTGGGGTTTCAGATGTGAGTATAGTGTCCATGCTGTCCTCTTCTGAATTGGTATTTTGGTCTTCCCTGTCTCCATAATATGAGTCAATCATCTTTGAAAGCTTCTTACAATTCTATTTCATGGTGTTTTTTTTTTTTTCCCTGCTGGTTTCTGAAGTGGATCTCTGCTTCTGAGACTCAGGGGGCGCTGTCCCAAGTTTCTTGTGTTGAGATCTAGATTTATCTGCTGTGGCCTCTGGTTTTGTGAGGTGTGGGGGAGGGGTGGTCTGCCTGCTCGGAGTCTCCTTTTCCCCAGGACTGCTCTACAGCAGGGGTGGTCTGAGCTCATGCCTGTGTTGGTGTCTGCCACTTCCCCTGGCTGTGCAAAGCCAAGTTTGGGGTCCTCACATTGAAGTTAGTTAGCTCCACCCCCTGGGTCTCAGTTACTCTCCTTGTTCTGCTAAGGTGAGGGCTGCTGGGACACCCCTGTTCCTGCACTAGTCTCCTTCAGCCACCACAGGAAGGGCCCTCTCCCCCACCTCTCTCGATACTGAAGCACCCCCTTCTGGCTCCTCTGTTTCTCCTGAGGTTTTATTCTCTGGGTTTATTCAAGGGAGGGATATGAGCCATTTTACCTGCACATCCTGGCTACTGGGAGTCCAAGACTGCAAGTTTCAAACCTTTAGAATGTGGGTTGGAGGCCTCCAGACTAGCTGCTCCTGGGCCTGCAGGCTCTGTGTTCCGACAGACTCCCATAGACCTGTGGCTTGGTCACAGCCATAGCCAGTACTTCTGCCCTGGGCCTGTTCCTGCTCTGGCATTTCACTCACCCAGCACTCTCCCAGACCCACAGGCTGACCAGATTCCTCTGCTGTTCCTGGTTGGTTTGGTCTGGTGCCCTTGCGTTTGCCTGGGGTTGGAGGCCTCCGGGCTAGATGCTCTCACAGCTGTAGGCTCTGTGCTCCCAAGGGGGCAGAACTTGAGTGCAGTGAGGAAATCAGGAAGTAGCCAAGGTAGCAACATGGAAGGTAGGAATCCTAGTGAGTGTGTGTTTCAGGTCTTCATTTAAGTGGGAATGTAGGGTAAGTAAAAGATGTGGAAGTGCTTATAATGAGTTTACATTTGGAGGGTGAAGAAACTGGAGGCAATTTGAGGCCAGCACCTGGGAACTCAAAGTGCCACAGTTTGCCAAGGAGCTCCATGCCTGTCAACAGGCTTTGGGTCTGAGCTGCTAGTGTGCCCAGCCATCTACTTCTGACCCACCCAAAACAACTTACATTAGGATATTAGTGTTGAGTGATCAAAGCCAAAAGGTAGAGGATCTTATTAATTTAAAAAATCTAATAAAATTGATGAATTACAGTCACAGATGAATTCACCTCTGGGATTTTGTTTGGAGTAAGAATGGAAGAAAGGCAGGGAGAGGGAGGGAGCAAAGGATAGATAGGTACAGAAACGGGGAGGATTAGAGAGAAAAGGAGAAAGGGAGAAACGGGGAGGGAGGATAGAGGGAAGAAACAGAGGGGAAGGGAAGTGGGAAGAATATGAGAGAGAGGGAAGGAAGGAAGGAGAGAGGGAGACAGAGAGAGAAAGAGACAGACAGACAGAGAGAGCTAAACACTATGGATACTAATACAAGTTAGTAAGACAGACCCTCCCGTCAAGGAGCTTACATTCCAGTGGGGAAAGACAACACATAAGGGAGATCTAAATGTGGGGGAAGGACACACACAATACTATGGGTTGGAGATGGCTAGAAAGAAACCCAGAGGTTGATTCTGGGCAAGATAAGGCAAAAGCTTACATATCAGAGCCTGGCATCTCAGGATCAGAATCCAAGATTCCGGTGGGAGAGGGATTAGGATGACAGCCAGAGAACAGTTCCTGAGTCCTCTTCTGTTCAACTTTTTTGTCTGTGACTTGGGCGAAAGCCATAAATTGAAAAATGTGTGGATGGAACAAAGGGAAGAGACATAGCTAACATAACAGGTGATGGAGTTATAATTTAAAAAGATCTTCACAAGTTAAAATGATAGATTAAATCTAACGAAATGAAACTTAATAGGGATAAATGGTAAGTCCTATATTTGGGTTTAAAAAAATCAAATGCACAAATGAAGTATGGGGAGTCATGGCTAGATAGGACCTTATGTCAAAAATAATTTGGTATTACAGTGGACTCCAAGCTGAATAGGACTGAACAGTGTGAAATGATAACCAGTCCAAAAACTCTTTTAAAAAGGTTAACCCCCAATAGTTTGATTTCATCTTGGAAGGAGTCCTTAGAATGCCCCAGAGATCTGTTGTTAGCCCTGTACCAGTTTATATTTTTATCAATGACTTTGATAAGGTCATAAATAGAATCCTTATCAAATTTGCAAGTAACTCAAAGGCAGAAAGAACAGCTAATATGCTAGATGGCAGAGCAGAGATTCAAAAAGCCTCAACAGATTAAATTCTAGAACACTGAGATGAATCAAATAGGAGATAATTTAATAAAGATGAGTGTAAAGTCTTGTACTTGGGGTAAAAAAATCAATTTCATAATTACAAGATGGGAAGGCATAGCTAGGAAGCAAGTTACCTGAAAAAAAAAAGTTTTAGTGAACAGTACTGAAGACAGATCCTGGAGGCATTCCATTAGAGACTTTCCTCTAAGTTGACATTGAGCCATTAACAACAAATCATTTAAGGAGTACTCAGATATGCAGATTTGCAGTTTCACTGAATCTCATCCAGAAATTCACATCATATGAAAGTATCTCAATAATGATTCAGTATAAAATGTGGTGGTGGTAGTGGTTGTTGTCGTCCAGTCATTTCAGTCATGTCTGACTCTTTTTCACCCCATTTGGGGTTTTTTTGACAAAGATACTGGAGAGGTCAGCCGTTTCCTTCTCCAGCTTATTTTACCGATGAGGAAACTGAGGCAAACAGGGTGAAGTGACTTGCCCAGGATCACACAGCTAGTGAATGTCTGAGGCCAGATTTTCATTCAGGTCTTCCTGACTCCTGGCCTGGCACTCTATCCACTGTACTGCCTAGCTGCCCTTAAAAACATGGTACCACAGTGATTTATGAGCATTCGGAAAAGGAAGTAGTGATCTCTACGAGCCAGTATGGTTGCATCAAGAACAGCTGTAAAAATAATAATGAATGATGATGATGATATTTATGTAGCAATTTAAAGTTTAAAAAGTAGAGCTCTATGAGGTAGGTGATGGTATCCCCATTTTACGGGTGGGGGGAACTGAGATTCAGAAAGGTAAAGCGACTTGCTCTGGGTCCAACAGCTAGTAAGTGTTGATGTTGACACTCTAACCTGGGATTTTTCTACTGTACCTCACAGATGGGCCAGGGCATTTCTGTTGGTGTATACTAGGAATTTGTGCAAAGAGGTAAATTTCAGGGCTGGGTTACAAGGAGCATAGTAAAGTGGAAACTGTACTGGATTTGGAGTCAGAGGACCTGGATCCAGATCTCAGCTTTGCCATTTACTGTATGATTATGGGCAAGACACTTAACCATTATAGGTCTCAATTTCTTCATCTGTAGAATAAAGGGGTGGGACTAGGTGGCCTTTAAAGACCCTTCCAGCTCTAAAACCAGAAGCCTATGATCTTTCCAGGACATCTACTGTTAAATTATGTCGCTACCTAAATCAAAGAGAAATACATGACATCATCATCTCTTCTGGAACATCAAGAACCAAAATTCAGCTTTCCTGAAATGAAAAGATGATATTGAATTTCAGAGGGAATGTCTGCTACAGTCTCAGGAAGAGAAAATGAATGGGGTGTTGAATTGACAGAGGGGAAACTCTGAAGAGGTATCATCTCAGCTCAGATGTCCTTCCATCTCACTGTCCTTCCACATGTTCAAAGATTCCCTGAATTTTCTCATCTACAGAAAGAATATGAGACATTTGATGTTTCTGAAATGCTATACCACCTACTGCCATAAATGAATTTCAAGTTGTGATCACAGAACTCACAGCTTCCTGATGGATTTGGGATTCTGTCATACATTTCATCATAAATTGATCAAAGCCATGATGCCCAAATATTTTATAAATTATTCTTACATTCCTGATTATTTTCACATTAGGCCACTGGGGGCAATTAGTTGCCATAGAAATGAGGTATAATGGGAACATCATTGAGTACAACTCTATTTGTGGTGCATTTCCCTCTATGATCCATGATATTGTCAAACTTCAGATGAACTTTTGTTTCTTTAGAGGTTTTAGCTGCAAAGTATCTGTGGTAAAATTGACAGGTGCCCACATGATTTTCCATATGTGTTGTTCTATCTGAACACATGAACTATTGCTTATTTTTGTCTGTAGAACTTAGAATCTGCTCACCAAAAACATTACAGGGATTGTTTATTCTTAGATAGACACTAGAATCCTAGCACATTAAATCAGAAAGGGACCTTAGTAAGGGGTGTGCAGGTAAATATTTAACAATTGGCTCTTTGAAAAAAAAAAGTATACATGATGCATTTTTTAAGTTTAATCTGCATTGTTAACATTTTCTCTTTCATTTTCTTAGATGAACAAAATTTCTAGATAATCAACAAAACAATTAAGTCCTGATTGCTGATTTCCCAGGTATAAACCCTCACACTGAAAATTTAACATCAGCTTTTATAAACCTTGCTCTTTGGAGTTGGCTCCAGTACAGCCCTGATCCATAGAAATATCCCACTTTTTTATTTTGGAGATAAGGTAACAGGCTCATAGAGATGAACTGACTTGTCCAAAGTTACAAAGCTAATTAGCAACAGAGCCAGAACTAGAACCTAGGTCTGCTGACTCTTGAGTCCAGTGTGGCCTGTTGGGGCAAGAACTCACTAGTTGACAAAAATTGCAAGAAAAGCTGAAGAGCAGTCTGGCAGAAACTAGGCATAGACCAGCATCTCACACCATATACTAAGATAAGCTCAAAATGGGTACATGATTTAAACATAGAGTGACATCATAAGCAAATTAGGAAAACATGGAAGAAATTACCTGTCAGACCTCTGGATAGGGAAAGGGTTTAAGACCAAACAAGAAATAGAGAGGTTCATAGGAGGTAAAATGGGTAATTTTTATCACATAAAATTAAAACATTTTTGCTCAAAAAAACCAATGCAACCAGAACTAAAAGCAGGAAACTGAAACTTATGTGAATTATCTTTGCAAGAAGTTTCTCTGATAATGATCTCATGTCTCAAATATATTGGGAGCTGAGCCAAATATATATAGATATATAGATATGGTTATATCGCTATATCTATCTATCCATATATACATACACACATAGAAAGAGAGAGAGAGAGAGACAGAGAGAGAGAGAGAGAGAGAGAGAGAGAGAGAGAGACAGAGAGAGAGAGAGAGAGAGAGAGAGAGAGAGAGATTTCCCAACTGACAAAATGGCCAAAGTATGTGAACAGGCAGTTTTCAGAGGAAGAAATCAAAGCTACTAATAACCATTTGAAAAAAATTCTAAATCATTAATAATTATAGAAATGAAAATTAAAACAACTCTGAGATACCACCTCACACCCATCAGATTGATTAAGATGACAAAAAGGGAAAAGACAAATGCTGGAGGGGATATGGGAAAATTGGTACACTAATGCACTATTGGTAGAGCTGTGAACTAGTCTAAACCTTCTGGAAAGTAATTTGGTACTATTCTGAAAAGGCTATAAAACTGTGAAAGACTATAACACCTTTTCACCTAGCAGTACTTCTAAATCTATACCCCAAAGAAATCAAAGAGGAAAAGGACTCACCTGTACATAAATATTTTTAGCACTTTTTGTGGTGGCAAAGAATTGTAAATTGAGGAGATGTCCATAAATTTGGTAATGGCTGAACAAATTATGGCATAGGAATGTGAACTAATGTTAAGTGAGATGAGCAGAACCAGGAGAAAAATGTACACATTAACAGCAGTATTGTAAAGATAATCAACTATGAAAGACTTACTATTCAATGACCTACCACAATTCCAAAGGACCCATGATGAAAAATGCGGCCCATCTCCAGATAGAGACTTGATGGACTCATGGTGTAGGTTGAAGCATTTTTCTTTTTTTCTTTCAGAATATGGCTAATGCAAATAATGCAAGTCACTTAACCCTGTTTGCCTCAGTTTCCTCATCTGCAAAGTGAGTTGGAGAAGGAAATGGCAAACCACTCCAATATCTTTGCCAAGAAAACCACAAATGGGGTCACAAAGAATCAGACATGACTGAAATGACTGAACAACAACAAAAAAGACCTCCAAGCACTGAACTCTAGTACAAGGGACTTCAGAGTAGTAGCCCCTGGGCCAGGCCACCATTTCTGTCCCTGACCCCAGAAGTTAATCTCCATTTGATAAGCACCCTTGAATAAGGACTTTAGTTCTAACTTCATCTCAGGAGTTATTGGTGCCTATTTAACCAGCCCCCTAGTCTATTAGGTTCTTATCAAAAACTTTGCTCTCTACAAAGGAGTGGAGATCATTGACACATAGCTGAAGAATTCTCCTCCCATCTCCAACAAACAGTGAATGAGGCTGTGGAGACTGATTCTGAATTAGTCACTACCACAGACAACAAAATAAATATGATGAGTTTGTGTCCTAATGATATTTGCTTTTCAATTAGTTGGGTGGGACAGAGATTATTGGTTTCATTTTCTAGAGAAGAAACTGAAGATCATATCAGTTTAAGGGTTGTTAGACAAAGAGATATTTGTTCATTGGGTTAACTGTCAGGATGAGGAGGAATAAATGAGGGAATCTTTCAGCGAATTTATTTGATAGATTGGCTTCTGGTTGTATTAGTATAATTCAGCTTGGAATGTTCACTAGGCACTGCAGGGGTTGGTCTGATGACCTTGAAAAAAAGTTTAAAATAAAGGAATAAAATATATCTGGATCCTTTTTGCCTTCTATGGACATCAATAAACATGGAGTAAAGCGGCATATTATACAAGTTCAAGATTGGGGATAGACTGCAAGATAGATCTGAAAAGATCGTTATTGTTGAAAGATCCCTAAGCTGTATCACTGCTGTCTCACTGATGTTATAGCTAGCACGACAAATAGAATAATCCCACAGAAACAATGAAGTCATCATCCCATTATCCTAAGCATGGACCAAACTATTCTGTAGTTCTGTCCTGGAACCACGAGTCAAGACACTGTGATGCCCTTGGAGAGAGGCCTGAATAAAAGCCAAGAGGATGATTCAAGTGATGAGTTGGAGTTCAAGACCCAAAGGAAAAGACTATGACAATAGAGAATGAGTGGCCCAGAGCAAAGAAAGGTGAGAAGTGACAGTGAAGATTATCAATAATATGAAGAGGTCTTTAGCTTTTGTACTCTTGGACATTGATTGAGTTGGGGTTGAGGAATGGTGCTGTGCAAAAGTGAAATACTCAGCCCCATAAAGTAATGAGCCCCCAGCTGTTGTGGGGAATTTAAGCAGTGTCTAGAAAATGTATCAGAGATGTTGCAGAAGAGATCTCTCAGTAAGGAAGATCATCTCTAAGGTTTCTTCCAAATCACAATTCTAGGATTCTATTTATAGAATGAGAACTCATTGTTAACTCTTTCCTGAGGATGGATCCAGAGGGAAAAAGCTCAGTAAGTCCTAGTATGAAGTGTTGGACAAAGGGCAGAGTTTCCCAAAAGGGGAGGATTAGCATATACTAAAATGTATTGTTGAGGAAAGCTTTGAAATTTCTTCCTGTCATATTTCCTCCTGTCATTTTAAAAACAGGATACATTTTTATATAGATGAGATGTCTCAGGGAACAATAACATAATAATGATATTTATTATTATCATTATTACAACCAACATTTATATAATGCTGTAAAGTTTGCAAAGCACTTTATAAATATTAATTAATTTGATCCTCACAACAATCCTGGGAGGTAGGTGCTATTTTGACCGCCATTTTGCAGATGAGGAAACTAATGCAGAGATTATCATCCCAAAGACTAGCAGATGAATGGAGTATTCTGTAGACATTTACATGGCTGTGGCCAGTCACAATAATACCAACCATGTCCTTTAAGGCTATGGTCATGCGTGAAAGTATTCAAACAAACAACAGGCTCTGATTAAATTGCTATATGCCAAGCTGGGCCAACTGGCATAATTGGCAGGGATTGGAAGGGGACACAGAAGAGGTGCTGAACACCCAGGTCCTTTATCTCAAAAAAACATCAGAAGGCTCTGGCTTGGAAATCATCTTTTGATTTTCTGTCTTTGATTCAGTTGCTATTAAATTTTACATAGGAGTTTGTGTAAGTGTGTGTATGGTTGTGGGTTTTTCTTTTCGTCTTTACTTTGGTTCCAGCTGTCAAGTCCATCATTTCAACTCATTCCCAAGTGTTTTTGCTGCTGTGCCATTTGTTGAGCTGTCCCGGTGTTGCTGTGATTTTTATTTCATTTTAACTGACTATTTAATGAGGACATGTGAGGGTTTTTCCCCTCTTCTCTCATCACTTGGGGATTTAGACTTTTTTCTCTCTTTCTACATGGCTACTGATTCATTTAGAACCTAGCTCTTTTTTCTGTTTACGAGAGCTATTGAAGCGAAGGTAATGCCACTTCTCTACAGAGGCAGATACACTTAGCATTACTGAGCTGGAAACATTCTCCTTGTTGCTAGCCATATTTCCAGCAGCCAAGTACACTAAAGCACTTTATCATCTGCATCTCCCAGTCCCTCTGATTAGGAGTCTTTTCATGGCAAGAGCCAATAGAAAGTGGGCTTAGGGGCAAAGGAAGGTGCTTAATAACAGAGTCAACTTAAACTCAGTCATGAAATGAGCATTGCAGGCTTTATTACCCATGGATAAAGTCTGAAATCGCACAACCCATCTGTTCTTTATGGCTGTTAAAGAGCCCATGGGGTCATTATTATTACTAACCTTAGTGTTATTACTTCTCTACCAAAGTTCTACTCTGATGCCTCCTCGTGGTGTAGAAGTGACCGTGGATTCTTGAAGGCCATACTAGTGCAGCATAAGCTCTTGAAGGTCCAATCAAACTGGAAAGACTTCAGATTTTCACTTGGCAACATCCTGTGTGTGTGTGTGTGTGTGAGAGAGAGAGAGAGAGAGAGAGAGAGAGAGAGAGAGAGAGAGAAGGAGGGAGGGAGAGGGAGAGAGAGACATAGATCTGAGGGTCAACTGAGTTAAGTTCAGAGTCAGCAGAATTAAGTTCATGGTCATTCATGAAAGTATTCAAACCAACAACAGGCTCCGATTAAATTGCTATATGCCAAGCTGGGCCAACTGGCATATTTGGCAGGGATTGGGAGGAGACACAGAAGAGGTGCTGGATGAATGGAGTGTTCTATAGACGTTTACATGGCTGTGGCTAGTAGCTGGCTACCTGACAATGAATAGCCATCATAATTTATTAAACCATCTACCTGTATCAATAGAGAAAGTACCCATCCTGAAGAAGTCACAGATCCTTGAAAAATTGCTCTAGGGAGGCAGTGTGCTTCTGGGGAATGAGCACTAACTTTGGATTTAGAAAGTCTAGCTTCAAATCCTGCCTCTGACACTTATCTGGATGACCTAGGACAGGTCATTTAAAATCTCTAGTTCTGAACTTCCTCATCTGTCAATTGAAGGCATTGGATTCATTAGCCTCTGAGATCATTTCAACTTTAGATTTATGGTCTTTCTATTATTATTTCATAGGAGTAGGAATTTTGTCCAGAGTACTCTAATGAAAATCAAAGATATTTAGGTTTGGGCCTCTTAGGGTTATATGATATGCACTAATTCAAATATAAAACCACAGAATTATAGAATGTCAGAATTGAAAAGGACCTTAGACATTCAGACATCATCTAACTTGTTCATTCTATAGATGAGCAAACTGAGACAAAAAGAGATGAAGAAACTTGCCCAAGGTCACAGAGCTGGTCAGTGGGGAAGCTGCAGCTGGAAGCCAGGTCATCTGAATTCACTCTAGTACTTTGTTGTTGTTTTTCTCTTCTTAACTTCATTTTTTTCCAACCAATAAGAATTTATTTTCTCTCCTCACCCTACCCCACCTTTAGTTGAAAAAACAAAAGCCTTGCAACAAATATGCATAGTTAAGCAAAACAAATGTCCACATGGCCATGTCCAAAATTATATGTTCATTTTAAATCTTGAATCCATCACCTCTCAATCAGAACTTGGATAGCATGCTTGATCATCAGTCCTCCAGAGTTGTGGCTAGTCACTGCCAATGATAAAGAGTTCTTGAGTCTTTCAAAGCTGTTGGTCTTTGTAATGTTGTTCTATAAGTCTTTCTCCTGTTTAGCTCACTTCACTCTGCATCAGTTCATACAAATCTTCTCAGGCTTCTCTGAAAACATTTCCTTCATCACTTCTTACAGCACAACAGGAATCTATTTCATTCATATACTATACCCTGTTTGATGGGTATGTGGTTAGATTCCAGTTCTTTGCCACCACAAAAAGAACAGCTATGAATATTTCTGTCCATATGGGTATTTTCCCTCCTTCTCTGATATGTTTGGGATGTTGGGCTGGTGGTGCCATTCCTGAGTCAAAGAGTATTCATAGTTTAGTGACTTTGGGGGCATAGTTAGAATTGGCTTTCTAGAATGACATCCAGGGAGGACAAATGTGCCTTTTTTGCCCCAGCCCCTCTAACATTTGTTATTTCTGTCTTGGCACCTTTGCCAATCTGATGAGTATAAGATGGCACTGTAGAGTTGTTTTAATTTGCATTTCTCTAATTATTAATGATTTGGTACAGTACTCTTTCCATTGTGAATTAATAAAGATGAATCCAAGAATTCATTAATTTATTCATTCATTCACTCATCAAACATTTTCTAATGAATTTCCCCTCTACAAAAATAGCAGAGAGGATGCATGGCATAAATTCAATCAATAACAATCAATGACAATTCGACAATGTATTGCTGTCATCCTTATTAAAGATAAAATAATAATGTAGATCTTTATAATTTTACAAAGCAATTTCTCATATATTATCTAATTTGATACCAACAATAACACTGTGCAATAAATTGGTGAACAATATGAATATTACTACCTCCAATTCACAGATGAGAAAACTGAGGATCAGGGAGGAAATGACTTACTACTGGCTCCAAAGCTTCAAAGTGTTACGATCATTTCTCAATGCTGTCTTCTGACTCCAATCACAACATCCTTTATCTCTGTTTTCTTGTCAGCTCCTTCATCTCTCATCTTACCCCTTGATACAAGTGGTCTTTGTATGTGAGAATATATTATATACCCACAACCACCACCAACACCAATGAGACAGCATAATGTAGTACACAAAAGGCTTTCTTCAGAATCAGAAAGATGAGGATTCCAGACCCAGCACTGACATAGAATAACTTTGTGACTCTGGGTAAATCACTTCACTTCTCAATGGCCCAAGCAACTCTAAGACTGTAAGCTGTAGAATATTGGCTGATCCATATTGGAAGAGGTAATTTTCTCACTGGGAGCTTCCTACATTGGGGAAGTCACAGGTCTGGATGAAAAAAATAATAAAAATCCACACACACATACACCCATTCAGCAGGTGGTACAAAATTGCCACGGGTACCAAAAGAAAGGGGAAGGAAAAGGAATGAGCATTTAAGTAGTGCCTACCATGTTCCAGACACTGTGGTAAGTGTTTTATAAATATTATCTCCTTTGATCCTCAAAACAAATCTTGGAAGTAGGTGCTATTATCAACTCCTATGTTACAGCTGATGAAACTGAGGCAAGCAGAGATTAAGTGACATGCCCAGGTTCACACAGCTAGTAAGTGTCTGAGGCCAGATTTGAAGTCAACTCTTTCTGACTCCAGGGCCAGAAGTCTATTCATTGTGCTACCAGTTATCTGTACATGCATGGTGAGAGAGAGCGAGGCTAATGGCTTTGCACAGCTGGGCCTCAGTCAAATCTAATTCACTTGCAAGTCAAGACATCACCCTCCTGTTGCCATTGGTCCTCTTCAAGAATGAAGGACAAATAACAGCTGCCTATAAAGCAGAGCATAATTCACAGGTAAGCTATCAGAGGCAGAATTTGAATGCAGGCCCTCCTAGCATCAGGATTGGCACTGTATCCACTAGGGCTTTCTGTATATGATATGCAATAACATAATACTCTACTTGAACTATAATGCACAATCCATGAAGCCTCTTTCTCATAATCTCCCTAGATAACATTGAGGGCAATGGGATGCAGTGGAAAGAACACTTGATTTGGAATCATGTGACCAGGGTTGAAGTCCCCACTCTACCACCTACTTACCATGTGACCTGGAGAAAATCCCATCATTGAACAAATTTCTTCATCTGTAAAATGGGAATAACCTTGGCTATAATACTTACAACTTACAGAATTGTTGTGAGGCTTAAGTGAGACACAAATATAATCTAGGATCATCATAATAGCAGGGACCAGAGGAGATTGGGCATGATCCCACAGTCCTAACTTCTAGCTATCCTTCCAGCCTAATGTCTCTCACTATCAGAGTCAGGAGGAGGTTAATCATGGCTGCACCAAAGCCCTAGAACATTCTTCTCCCAGAGCCCCAATCTAGCCAGTGCTAGAGCCTCATCTCCACATATCCCTGGGAGGCTACCCCCTAGTTAATACCCTTCTACTGCTATTCCTAGAACCACAGGCTAGCTACTATGCCAGTGTAATGGAGTTGGGGATTGGCTGGGGATTGGTCACAGCTTCTCAAATGATCACCTGTTCTGTCTTGGTCCCAGCCTCCTACAGGTTTATGGCAAACTACAAGAAGTTGTCATCATTCCTCAGGGGCTCACTATGCCCATCATCCAGCATGCAATAGCCCTGGAACACTTTGACTACTATTGGGCCCACTACACAAAGAAAGTGTCTCCTGGTAATAGAGTAAGCAGGTTATGTGGGATGGGGATGGGGGAGCACCTTCACAAAACTCACATGTTCATCACAACCGCATGGGTTGCTGAAGGTTATAAGGACATTGAATATGCGGCTATTGGTCTTGACCAGCCTGGCAGGAGACGGCAGGAGACACTGGTAATAAGTTGTGTAGTTTGGTGAAATAGGCATTAATGACGGCCGTGAGATCAACCCACTGGCTATGCTCAATCTCCACTACCAGGGTCCAAGCCTCCTGCCCCTTGAGAATGTAGTTCTATCAGCCCCATTGTTAAGTCATGTGCTTGAAGACTAGGGTGCTGGTGTCCATGTACAGGGCCTGTGTTTTCACCAGTTCGATGTCATATACCCTCTGGCTCCCAGTGCCTGTTGGCCCAAATGAGCCAGCAGATGGTGCAGCAGATGGGTCAGGCATGAGGCTAGCCATGTTCAAATGGTTGATTATTGCCCCCATCAAAGCTCAAGGGTCTAACTCTAAGGTGTCACAGTTTCCAATATTGTCACTCATGAGCCCTCACCAATGTGCTCCCCATTATCAACCAAAATCAGTTGAGCTCCATTAACTTTTACAAAAGGGATTTGCTGGGAAAGCATAGAAAATGGGGTCAGATTTAAAGTACAAAGGCTGTGAGGCATTAGTGTGAAGAATGCATGTGGCAAAGAAGGGCCTAATAGCTCTTGTTTTGTAAAGTTCTTTATTTGTTTTATAGAGTCTGCATGAGGACTCTTCTTAAATATAACTCTCTGCTTGGTTCCAAGGATTGTTTCCTTTCTAGAGTTCATAGCTGGTACTTCTGTCCACCATGGGAGGGTACAGCCCCTGAAATTACTACCATCCTTAGGAAACTGGCTTTCAACCTGCAATTGAAGGGACTTTCTCTGCCAACAGCCATCATCACTCACATATCCACTGATACCATCTCCAGTGGTCTCTGCTAATGACCTTAATCCCCCATGGGACTTCTGATAGAAACCCAGGATCTTCTGAACTCCCAATGTCATCACCTGGACAGTTCTATCTTGGGATGTTTGTTCACCTAAGAGCAAGGAAGACTAAACAAAAAAGAAACAGAAGTTACATACATTTATGGACACATAGCTGCTGGGTGGGAGATAGAGCAGACATTCTTCCTCCAACTGGAGAGGTCACAGCAATTCACTTGCGTCATTCACTGCCAGGAGGGAAAAGGAAGTGAGATTGACAAATTACATCACAAATTTGTATTCAGACTCAGTTCCAGTTCAGCACCTCCTGAGACATTCAATCTTCTGGCTTTGCAGCCAATTAGGATTTTTTTTTTATCATCGCACAAAACCAACCCCTTCTTTTACATAGGAAACAAATTTCCAAAATTGCATGTGTTGGACTGGAACCAGGAAGGGAATATTCTCAAATGCTCTGTATAACCCATCAGGAAGGACACATCCAAACATACTCAAAGGACTATGTCCTCATTCATCGGTCAGTCCACCTACCACATCAGCAATCCCCATAAAGCTTGACAAACCAGAAGTCAGAGGGGCCCCATTATATCGACCCAGAATTTTCAGCATGGTGGCCAGTTTCAAAGATGTCATAAAACGATGTATTTACATATAGTATTTTGGTATGATGGAAAAGCTGAATATACATTCAGCAAAGACCTGGGTTCAAATACCTGTTCTAATACTTACTATCTGGGTGATCCCAGGAAAATTACTTATTATCTCTGAGACCCAGTGTCAGTGTCTATCAAATGGATATAATAATAAACTACAGTCTCAAATATTACCCAAGCATCACTTGTTTGTTCGAAAGCTAGGGTACTATTTACATTGCTGTCCTTTCTTAAATGTTTATTGGAGGTAGGGAAGATGGGAAGTATTTCCAGTTCTGCATTGCCTCAGACAAGTGGCTTTTTTCCTTTTCTACATGGTCTAGTAGAGATAGCAGACCAGGGGCTATTGGGCTATTGACATCAGTTAATGTGATTCTCCTCATTGATACAGCTACTGTGTAAACAGTTCAGAACTAGAATCCCCTATTTCCTGAGCTTCTACATAAATAGATTTATGCAAAGATCAAATACACAGAGACCTGTTCTGGCTTTCTGGATTTGCCAGCAGATGGAATGACCCTATCATAATTACTGTAAATAGCCTCCCTGTTCTTTCTGTCAAATTGCACTTCTGATTCTGATCAAGCATAACTGTAATAGGGATTTATGCATGTATTCTCTACCTCTTAAATCCCTATCTACAAGCATCAAGAGACAGGCAATTGTTGGGAAGGAGGAATGGATTTGGACTTAGAAGATGGGGGTTTGAATGCAATCTCTACCACTTATTCTATGACCCTAGACAAGTCATTCAAACTCTCTAGAACTTAGTTTCCTGACCTATAAGACTACTATGGTCTCTTCTAACTCTAAATCTACAATCTTATCATTCCCCCCCACTTCCAGTTCCCAACATGCCATGCACACTTCCTTTCTTTACCTAGAATGTTCTTCCCACTCCACTTCACAAATGTGAATATTGCTTCCTCCCAGAAGCCTTCCCTGACAACATCCAACCACAGTGAGTTCTCTTTAAGAGAACTCTCTAAAAACAATAGCCCTTAAGAGATGAACCACTCAATTGGCATTTTAAGAGATCAGTAAGTATAAGTTATCTTTTCCTGTGTGTACATCTTCTCTTTCCAACCATTTTGTAAACAAAAACAATGACTTCGTCATATCTTTTACATTGGCTAGCCCAGGCACATTTGTTCTTTTTAATGTTCAGTCATGTCCCAGTCTTTATGACCCCATTTGGTATCTTCTTGGCAGAGATGCTGGAATTGTTTGCCATTTCCTTCTCTATCTCATTTTACATACATAATTTGAGGAAACTGAGGCAAATGAGGTTAAGTGACTTGCACAAGGTCACACAGCCAGTAAGAGTCTAAGGCAAGATTTGAACTCAGGAAATGGAGCCTTTCTGACCCAGCACACTATCACTGTGCCACTTAGTTACCCTTCAGGGACATAATAGGTGCTTAATAAATGTCTTTTGATTATTGATCATAATCAGTAAATAATAGTTGATTAATAACTAAATTCATATCTTTTTAGGTGGTTTTCTTTCTTTTTATAATTTATTTATTTTTAGTTTTCAGCATTCATTTACATAAGATTTTGAGTTTTAAATTTTCTCCCTCTCCCTCTCTTTCTCCCTCCCCAAAATGGCATGCAATCTGATATAGGTTTAACTTATACATTCATATTAAACATATTTTCACATTAGTTATGATGTAAAGAAGAATTAGAACTAGTAGGAGAAACCACAAGAAAGAAGAAACAAAACCAAAAAAAAAAGAAAAGGAGAGCAAGTAGTATGCTTCCATCTGCATTTAGACTCAAAAGTTTTCTCTGGATGTGGACAGCATTTTCCATAGTGGGTCTTTTGGAGTTGTCTTAGATCCTTGCATTGCTGAGAAGAGCTAAGTCTATCAAAATCAGTCATCACACAATGTGGCTGTTACTGTGTACAATGTTTTCCTGGTTCTGCTCACTTCACTCAGAATCAGTTCATATAAGTCTTTCCAAGTTTTGCTGAAGTCCACCTGCACATCATTCTTATAGCACAAAAGTATTCCATTACATTCACATACCACAACTTGTTCAGTCATTCCCCAATTGATGGACATCCCCTTAATTTCTAGTTCTTTGCATTCACAAAAAATGTTGCTATAAATATTTTTGTACATGTGGACGCTTTTCCCATTTTTATGATCTCTGGGATACAGACCTAGAAGTGGTATGGCTGAGTCAAAGGGTATGCACAGTTTTACAGCCCTTTGGGCTATCAGTTCACAACTCCACCAACAATGCATTAGTGTTCCAATTTTCCCACATCACCTCCAAAATTTATCATTTTCCTGTTTTGTCATGTTAGTCAATCTAATAAGTGTGATGTTATCAGAGTTACTCAGAGTTGTTTTGATTTGCCTTTCTCTAATCAATACTGATTTAGAGCATTTTTTCATATGACTATAGATAGCCTTAATTTCTTCCTCTGAAAACTGCCTTCAACTATTTATGAATTGGGGAATGACATGTATTCTTAAAAATTCAACTCAGTTCTCTATAAATTTTAGAAATAAGGCCTTTATCAGAGACATTAGCTGTAAAAATTGTTTCCCAACTTTCTACTTCCCTTATAATCTTGGTTGCATTGGCTTTGTTTGTGCAAAACTTTTCAATTTAATGTAATGAAAACCATCTATTTCACATTTTATAATGTTCTCTATCGCTCATTTGGTCAGAAACTCTTCCCTTCTCCATAGATCTGACAGGTAAACTATTCCTTGCTCTCCTAGTTGGCTTATAGCATCAGTCTTTACATCTAAATCATGTGCCCATTTTGACTTAATCTTGGTATAGGGTGTAAGATGTTGGTCTATGCCTACTTTCTGCCATACTATTTTCCAGTATTCCCAGCAGATTTTGTTAAATAGTGAATTCTTAGCCCAGAAGCTGAAGGCTTTGGATTTATCAAATAGTAAATCAGTATATTCATTGACTACCATGTTTTGTGTACCTAACCTGTCTCACTGATCCACCTCCCTATTTCTTAGCCAGAACCAAGTAGTTTTGCTGATTGCTGCTTTATAATACAATTTAAGACGTGGTACAGCTAGGCCACCTTCCCTTGCATTTCTTTTCATTAATTCCCTTGATATTCTGGATTTTTGTTCTTCCACATGGATTTTGTTATTGTTTTTCCTAGCTCTATAAAAATAATTTTTGGTAATTTGATTGGTATGGCACTAATAAGTAATTTATTTAGGTAGAATTGTCATTTTTATTATATTAACTCAGCCTACCCATGAGCAACTGATGTTTTTCCAATTATTTAGATCTGACTTTATTTGTGTGAAAAGTGTTTTGTAATTACGTTCGTATCATTCCTGGGTTTGTTTTGGCAGGTAGAGTCCCAAATATTTTATGATGTCTTTATAATGTCTAATGACATATATGATAATGTCTAGCAACATGTCTACATTTTATAATGTCTATTCCCAAATATTTTATAATGTCTAACTTTAAATGGAATTTCTCTATCTCTTGCTGTTAAGCTTTATTAGTAATATACAGAAATTCTGCTGATTTATGTGGGTTTATTTTATATCCTGCAACTTTGCTAAATTTGTTTAATATTTCAAGTAATTTTTTACTTGATTCTCTAGGATTCTCTAAGTATCATCTGGAAAGAGTGATAGCTTCATTTCTTCTTTGCCTATTCTAATTCCTTCAATTCCTGTTTATTCTCTTATTGCTAAAGCTAATATTTCTAGTACAATATTGAATAACAGTGGTGATAATGGACATCTTTGTTTCACCCCTGATCTTATTGGAAATGCTTCTAGCTTATCCCCATTACATATAATACTTGCTGATGGTTTTAGATAGATGCTACCTATCATTTTTAAGGAAGATTCCATTTCTTCTTATACTCTCCAGTGTTTTTAATAGGAATAGGTGTTGTATTTTGTCAAATGCTTTTTCTGCATCTATTAACATAACCATATCAATGTAAAAAAAGATTTGTTTTGGAAATAGAGACCTCTGGACTCCCCAGTGAAATGAAGTTAACATAAAACAAGAAGCATTATGGAGTTAGGGCATTGAATAGATAGTGTTGGTCTTTGGGCTTAAATTTCCATTGTCAGAATCATAGCCCTATATAAATAGGGCCTTAGAGGTCATCCAGCCCGAGAGATGAGATGGATGGTTATAACAAATGGAACAATCTCAAAGGAAATTGGGCTGCTTCTGGAGGTACTGTGTTCCCTGCTCACTAGAGATCTTCACACAAAGGCTAGGTGGCTACTTGCTGGTGTTGCTGTAAAGGAAATCACTGTCCAGGCATAGGTTGGACTTGATAGTGACTTAGGTCCCTTCCTGCTCTGGGATGTATAAATACTGTCATTGGATACGTAAAGAATATGAATCCCAGAGGTCAGGAAACTTGCCCAAGGTTATACAGAGAGTAAATATAAGAGTCAGGACTTATATCACTGTAGTGTAATTAAAAGAGTGCTAGATTTGGAGTCATATGATGCCACAGAGGTAGGTCCCTGCAGGTACACCTTGTTTACACTACTCCTATTGGTCACAATCAGCTCAGAGAGAAAGAGTAGGAAAGAGGAAAGGAGGAAAAGAAAGGATAAAGAAAAAGTGAGAGAGAAAAAGTGAAAGAAAAGTGAAAGGGAGGGAGGGATGGAGGGAGGGAAGGAGAGAGAGAGAGAGAGAGAGAGAGAGAGAGAGAGAGAGGAGAGAGAGAGAGAGAGAGCACATGCAGGTCCTACATTGCTGAGCTGAGCTAGTACAACCCTGGAAGCTATTAACAATTTCCTCACTGAAATGCAGTGAGTATAAAGTGTACTTGTGTCATTAAATTATTTTAAAAATAGTAACAGTTAAAACCATCACAACCTATAGTGTGAGGGGAAGAGTGATTTCCTTCCCTTTAATTGAACTTGAAGGACCAAGTCTATTTTGGCTAATTTTCATTATCTCCACTGATATTCCTTTATGTCATAATTGGTCCTTGTCATTTCTCTAGCTTCCTTTGTGTCTCCGGGTTCCTAGATTTGGGGTGATGGGCAGGTTCTTGTTCAGCCTCCACTTCTGTCCTTCCAGGAGGCTCATACAACAAGAGCCTTGCTGACTGCAGAGACATGATGAGCTCCTCAGCATCCTCCACATGGCCATTTCTCCTGGCACAGTCTGACTTTTTTTTTTCCATCATTACAGTTGCATTGTGGGTAAGAATCCTGTGGGAGGTTGATATGAATGATAGCCAAAATATTAACTAAATAAAATATTGCCACTTCTCCTATTCCCACCTCCCTCTTTGCTTACTTTTCTGGTGGCTGAGTCTTCCTCGGCCATTGTTCAAATGAGACTTCAAAGGTCTATGCTAAATGCTATTGCAGCCCAGCAGAGGGGCCATTTTTCTAAGCCTGTCTCCAGTGAGCCTGATTATTTTTAAACCAGGCACATAAGAGAACAGCTAAAAATATTGAGTCTCTAAATAGGACCAAACTTCAGATTTGCACAAAACTGATATTCTTTCTTTCTGTAACTTTACAAGATCAGAAGTCCAGCACCTTGTCTTTGCTAAATTCATTTTTCCCCGAAATTTGCTTACATTGTATATATTTGGAAAAAGGAAAGAATAGGTTGATAGAAAGAATGCTGGAAATCAGAAGGTCTGGTCTCTAATCCCAAGCTGGTCATTCACTCCGTGTGAATTTGACATGTGGATTTGAACTCATCTTCTTGACTCCAGGCCTAGCACTCTATCCACCAAGGTGCCATGTAGTAAGATCAAATGTGGACTGGAATTAGAATCAGAAGAACTGGATTCAAATTCCTGCTTTTTATAACTTTAGACAAGTCACAAACTTTCTGGGCCCCAGTTTTCTTATCTTTAAAAAAAGGTTGGGGGAGGGGTAGAATAGACAGCCTTTAAGGTCTTTTCCAGCTAATAGCCTAAGTATATCAAGTTAGAAAAAAATCTCCTTACATCTCAGAGCAAGACCTTAGAGGTAAGAAATGCAAATAAATAAATAAAAGAATTAAGGAAATACAAAAGTTTTAGATTGGAAGGAGGTGTCAAGTGGTGAGAGGATACTTTTAAGTTATGTAACAGATCTGGCAACTAGGTGGCACCATAGTGGATAGAGCACTGGGCTTGGAATCAGGAAGACTCTTCTTGAGTTAAAATCTGGTCTCAGACACTGACTAGTTATGTGACCCTGGGCCAGTCACTTCACCTTGTTTGCCTCAGTTTCCTCGTAGAACATGAAGTTCTTCATGGAAGTACTGATTTTCTTGATCACCACATGCATCAAAGCATGAAAATACTTGCCAGGATTAGTGGTGCCAAGGTTGTGGCAACTATACTCATAGTAGTGAGCCTGAAGCTCCTCCTTACTCCCACCTACTGGATTTAAGGCCACTCATTTGTCTTTAATTTCTCTTCCCCTGTTCCTCCTAGCATATTTTGAAAAATATCCCTCTTCGCTTAAAAAAAATTCCCAGGTGAGTAGTCTCATGGTACGGTGGAAAGAGTGTTGAATTTGGACTTGGTGAACCTGAATTCAAATTCTGCCTTTGCCACTTAATACTCATGTGACCTTGAGTAAATCAATTTACTTCCCTAGTCTGTGGTTTCTTCATCTATAAGATAAGGGAATTGGATGAGGTCTCTTTCAGGTCTAAATCTATGATCCTATTATGCTAATTAAAGTTAAATATACAGATATGTTTTTTTTGTTGTTGAGCAGTTTCAGTCACGTCTGACTCTTTATAACCCCATTTGGGGTTTTCTCAGCAAAGATACTGGAGTGATTTGCTATTTCCTTCTCCTGCTCATTTTATAGATGAGAAACAGGAAATCAGGGTTAAGTGACTTGTCCAGAGTCACACAGAAAATAAAGTATCTGAAGCTGGATTTGAACTCACAAAGATGAATCTTCCTGACTCTAGGCACAGCATTCTATGCACTGCACCACTTAGCTGCCCTCCTAATGGCATAGATTTTTACATTAGCAATCCATTTTAAGTACATTTAAATTTTTTAAATTATCATTTTTCTCCCTCCCACCTTACCCATCCACTGAAAATGGAGGAAGAAAGGAAGGTAGGAAGGCAGGAAGGCAGGGAGGCAAGAAGGCAGGCAGGCAGGCAGGAAGGAAGGAAGGAAGAAAGGAAGGAAGGAAGGAGAAAGAAAAAACCTCTTGCATAATACAAGCATAGTCAAACAAAACAAATCCCACATTGGTCTATCCAAAAATATATTTCTCACTCTGAAACTGATTAAAATTTGTAAGAATAAGAGCTTTTCCCTAAAAGATAAATTGTGTAGACTTTTGAAAGATAAAACAAAATGCCACAGATTCCATCTACTAAAACATAAAACCTCCATAAATTATACCTTTGGGACTGCAATGGACTCTCACTCATTGAAACCATTTAAAACTTATTTTGAAGTAAGTGGAATTCATGGCTTTAGATTTATGTATTCAACCCAAAGTCCAGTTATCTATTTACTCCCCTTTGAGCTTAGTACCTAATGGAAGATCAATCCATCGAGTTTTCCTGATGAAACTGTTTTGGGCCTATGAGTCATGGGACTTGGGGACTGGGCTGGCTGATGATGCTTTGCTCTGCGGCAGGCTAAAATCAATGGCCTGGAGCTGTAGTTCACACTCATTTCCCTGAGCTTCTCTTGGTTGGCTGATTCTTTGTGATAATGGCAATAATTGTGGGCATCTATAAAAATCCTCTGTAAGATAATTTTGTTACTCCTGAATGCCTTAAGTTAGGATCCCTAATTGATCTCATGCCTCAAAGATCGGAGGCACCATCTAATAACATAATGACAATACTAATAAGACTTTTTTGCAAAGCAGTTTACATATTTTGTTTCATTTGATCCTCACAACAACCCTGGGAGGTAGGATAAAATGAGATAATACTTGTAAATACTTGTATCCCATTTTACAGATGAGGAAACTGAGGCAAACAAAGGTTAAATGACTTGCCCAGGGTTACCTAGCTACTGAGTGTCTAAGGTAGGATTCAGGTCTTCCTGTCTCTGAATCCAACACTGTGCCACCTAGCTGCCTCATCTGTAGGAGGGGTCCCTCCACAACAGACATTATGATGGCCTATACGAGGGGTTCTTACCTTAGAGTCCACAGTCCCCCAAAGGTTCCAAGGATCGATTTCAGAGAGGAATAATTACATCTTTATTTTAGATAACCTTTAAACTGAAATTTAATACTATCTTCAATTATAAAGGTAGGCAACAAACATGATTCTGAGAAGGAGGTCACAGGTTTCACTAGACATCGCCAACAGGGCCACAGTACTCTCTCCCTTTGAATCATAGGAGCTCAAATACTAGACCTAGATCTTGAAGGAAAGAGGGAAGGGGAAAGGTATTTATTAAGCCTCTACTCTATGACAGACATTGTCCTAACCACTTTACAAATATTGTCTTACTTGATCCTTGCAACAACCTACATGGGAGGTAGGTGGTCTTATTATTCTTTTTTTACAGTTGAGTAAACTGAGGCAGACAGGGTGACTTGCCTGAGATCTACAGCTAGCAAATGCCTGAGACCAGACTTTAATTCAGGTCTTCCTGACTCCAGAGCTCTACCAACTGTACCATCTAGCTGCCTCTAGGAAGAGACCTGAGAGGCCACATAATGCAACTCCATTTTAAAGTTGAGAAAATTAAGGCCCAGGCCCAGTAAATGACTTACTTTGGCAAGTCATACAGGACTTAAATATCAGAGGTGGAATTTGAACACAGGCCCTACAACTTGGGAGTTAATGGTTTTATGAATCCTGTAGAGAAGGAAATTCCTCTCCCAGTGACCAGGTCTATCTATTAAACTCAAACAAAGTCCCCCATATCAGACCCTACTTATACACTGAGCTGAGGAAGCTTCTCTAGGAAGTAGAAAGATCTGAAATCAGAAGATCTGGGTTTAAGAGTTCTAGCTCAGCCACTCTGAAATGGGAGAAATAATACCCTAATATTACTTCCAATAATACTCAATATTTTGGTAAACTTCAAGTTCATTACTTCCCTGGCAGGGATATTATCAGGGGTAAATGAGATAACAGTAGGGGAAGTGCTAAAAATGCAAGTTCCAAAATTCTTGGTAGGTAGGTTCCCTGACCTCAGCTGCCTAGGATCAGCATTAATACCGGTGTGCCCTATCCTCTTTTTAGTTCACTGATCAATCTCTATCCCTTCCTTTGCTCCACTCTTTGAATCCCTTTAGTACATCCTTGCCTCTTCTAACTTGACAGATCTTTGGGTTTTTATGTGACTTATGCTACTGAGATCTATGCCCCTGGCATGTAGCATTGTAGACCATTTCATCTCCTCAATTAGATGGTAAACTTCTGGATGAACCATGAAACATTAGAGCTGGATAGGGTCTTGCGCATCATCTAGTGTAACCTCCCATTTTACAGATGGGAAACTAGAGCCTAGAAAGGAAAAAGAGAAGTCAAAAACTAGGACATATTAGAATGAGGACTTGAATGCAGGGTTTCTGACTCCAGGGTCAAGGTTCTTTCCAGCCACACTATATGACTTGGCCCCAGGAGGGCCTTTCTGGAGCCCATATAATTTCTTCCTGGGACTATCAAGGATTTGGTAATTACTCCATACAATTTAACAAACCTTCACATACCAGTTATATAGATGGTGTTTTGCTAGACATTTGGGTACAGTGACAAAAACTGAACATGTTGCTCCTGCCCTCAAAGAGCTTATATTCTAATCTGCCTCATGGGTGTGCATACACATAAGCATGCATTCCTGCACGAGTGGGAGAGAGGGAACATACAACATGTACGTACAAGACAGGAAGGGGGATGAAGAGCATACTCTAGAGCAGGAAGGAACTTCAGAGGTCATTCAAGTCCATCCCCTTCATTTTACAGATGAAATTGAGATCTTGTGACCATGTCAGCAATCAGAAGATCTGGGTTCTAATTGTGACACCAGCACTTTCTAGCTGCTTGGCTGTGGGAAGGTCACTTCCCCTCTCTGAGACATAGAATCATAGAATCTCAGAGGTGGATAGGGTCTTATTAAGTTCAACCTGTACTTGAACAAGAATCCCCTCCAAAACACACTGGATGAATGGGCATCCAGCCATTGTTTGAAGACATCAAATGGTGGAGACCACTCAGTTGCCTCTTCTATGAAATGAGGAAAACAACAGCACTTCTTTTGATTGTCTCAGGGCTTATAGTAAAGAAAGCATTATATAATACTAAAAGAGCTATGGTGGCACAGTGAATAGAGTACTTCACTTAGAGTCAGGAAGTCCTGAGTTCAAATCCTATCCCAGACATGGGACAGGATTGCCAGCTATGTGACCCTAGGCAAATTATTCAACTTCTGTCTGCTTCAGTTTTCTCATCTGTAAAATCAGGATAATAAAGTACCTTACTTCCTCAGGTTCTTTTGAGGATAAAATGAGATAATACTTGTAAAGTGCTTTGCAAACCTTAAAATCCTATATAAATGCTAGCTATTATTATTACTATAGATGTAACTTATAATCATCCTCCCAATTTCCCATTCTGTGCTCTATCCACTCACTGCTTATGTTGTCTCCCTTCAGTTCTCCTACCTCATTTAACCTTCACTCCATAGTATTAGGTTTGATGGAAGTTCGGGGTGCTAGTGAAACAGGGGAACTCTTAGGCTTGAGGATGCTGCTGGTCTTTAAACTTGATGGCCCTCTAATTTTTATTTCATTAGGTAAATTATTCATTTCCCATCTTAAAGAGCTGAGTAGCATTGTACCACACTATTAAATAACTCACGGTATTTCACCATTGAAGCTGAATGTCAATGTGGTAGATTAATAGTCTATTTATTATTAATAGTTTATGGGTTAATGGGTTAAGCCCAGTGAAATGAGAGGCTGCTTGAATGTTATAATATTCTAGTCATAATTTTTTATTCTAGAGACAGTACAAAGGAAAGAGAAATCTTCCAGGAGATTTTTATGTAAAATCGTTAATCCCGTTTCAGAAGGGCATGTCAAGTAGGTCTCTGAGGCTTTGTCAATTTTCTGCTGCTTCTTCATCCCATCTAGGATTGAAATTGAACTCTGCTAAAACAGAGTAAAATACAGATTAGAAAAAGGAAGAACGCTGGTCTTGGAATTAGGAAATATAAATTCAAATCCAAACTCTGACACTTAATAGCTGCATGACCATGGGCAGGTCATACAGCCCCTCAGAGTCTGAGTTTTCTCATTTGCAAAAAAGGAGGTGAACAATACTAGTGCTACTTATCCCAACATGGTTGTTGTGAGGAAATGCTTGGTAAACCTTAAAATGGGAGTTGCTGTAATTATCTTCATTGTTACTTTGTCTGAAATTTTCTTGTTTGAAGATTCATCTGGAGGACCTTAAGGAAGACAATGAGGGCAGAATGTTTATGTTCACTTCCCAGTGCTCTCCAAACTCATGTTTGTATAACCTGGATTTTAAGCCTGGAACATTTTGTATAAGACTCTCCTCATATGTGGAGAGATGATAACTCAGCACTGCTGAACTTTGGAGAGGAGAGCCATTCTTCATACCTGCTATGAGAGATACATACCCACAGTTCCAGAATCTCTTCATAACCAACTCCAGAGAAGAGAAAGACATTTACAGAGATGCAAGGGGAAGCTGGTGCCTCAACATATCTCTAATTTCAGTATTCCCAGTTTGCCTCCTTAGAAACCTCAGGAGATTTTTCCTTGGATGAGACTGGGATTCTTTCTCTCTCTCTCTCTCTCTCTCTCACTCTCTCTCTCTCTCTCTCTCTCTCTCTCTCTCTCTCTCTCTCTCTCTCTCCCCTCACCTTACCCTCATTCCCATCTAAAGACCTTCTTCACTCATGTGTTTCATACTATAGTCTAATCTGTAGAATATTTCTGATTTTTGCTCAGATAAATGGGTTTACTTATTATTCACTATTTGTAATGGTCTTTTGTGTAACTAGCATTTGGTGGGAAGGAATCAAGCCTGTGGATATAAGAATGCTATAACCTCCACTTTTAAGGTATCATATTAGGGAAGTTAGTAGTTTTGTTGCTTTTCATTGATATGTATGTGTGTATTGTGTATGTGTATATGTGTGCATATGTGTGTGTGACCTATGTAAAAACATATACACACAATAATTTGAGGAGGGGGTATAGATCCCTAACAACTAGTCTTATTAGGAAAGGCTTCCTGGAAGAGGTGTCACCTGAGCTAAGCCTTAAAGGAAGCTAGGGACAGTCAGAAACAGAGGTGAAGTGGGGATGTTTCCTACACATGGCTCAGGTGTCACATAACTGTGGTTAAAAAACCCTTTCATTTAATATATTGTCCAATTGTCAAAAGCCTAAATGAAGTACCAATCCCATTAGGAACCAGCTCCTTAGTATTTGAATTTTCATCATTCATCAAATATTAGTAGCAAGAAGAGTCTGTCCCCTTCATGAAATATTTAACCAAAAACTGAATTTGTCTCTCTGCCCTTTTCTGTTGACTAGCCTAGTGAGGCAAATAGGAAACCTCAATTTCTTTGAAAAAGGAAAGTATTTTCATTACCTGGGTCTCCAGGGGACTAGGTCAGAAAGCAACTATAGTAGCAAAATGAGGGACTTGAAGACCTTTATATGAATTGAGTCCATGGTAAGAAAGGCCTAAGACTAATTAGATTTGGGAAAAGAAAGCAACGCCTTCAGGAGTAAGTAGAAGAACAGCCTAATCTAGTTACCAGAAAGGGGACTAGGTCTTCGAAGAAAGGGACTTTGGGTGTGGGAAGCAAATTGAATGTCAGTTGGATCCATTGGTTTTCCGAGTGATAGGAAACATTTGTCCCCTTTCTTTTTCGGGCCAATAAAAGGATTTGGAGTCAGAGGATATAGGTGGAAATCCTGTTTCTTTCACATAAATCCTGTGATATCTTGGGTAACTCATTTAATCTCCCTAGGCTTCAGTGTCCTCACCTGTAAAATGAGACAGTCATATGATGTAACTTCTGAGGTCTCTTCTTGCTTGAAATCTATGATCCTATGATTACATAGGAAGGCAACCAGCCAAAAGAAAGCTTTCTGAGTTGACTGAGAATGATCCTGAGTTTTGTTTTCTCTTTGAGGGAGCTGGAACCAGACCTGTGATTTCATGCATGTAGGAACCTCCTGGTAGGGAATTTCTTCTACCAATGCATATGGGCACTGTTTCTGCAGTTTATAGTCTTACCTACAGGTCCCAAGAGGTTAATTGATTTGCTCAGAGTCTCATAAGCAATAATATCAGAAGCAGAACTTGAACCCAGGACTCCAAGGTCATCTCTTTATCCTTTTCACCATGCTCCACATGTCTGTCTGTCTGTCAGGGTATAGATGGACCAACCCTAGAGTTTGTGTATTCAGCTGCAGACCAGGGGTGTCAGACTCAGATGGAAATGAGGCCATTAAACCACACGTAAGGATTCTTGGAATACATTTTGATTTAAAAAACCACATATTAAAATGATTAATTATGTATTTTTGTTTATTTTGTTAAATATTTCTCAATTACATTTAATCTGTTGTAGGCTTGAACATTTGGGAGTGTTGCATATTGTATATGGCCAGGGCCACATTTTTGATAACTCTGGTCTAGATAACAGGCATTCTTAATTCATTAGATTTTCCCCATGTGGACAGTTAGATCAAGTATTAAGGGTGATTATGGATCTGATCCAGGGCACCCTGTATTGTTCCCGGATTTTATGCAATCATGACAATGACACCCACAAACAGAAGCATCTAGAAGATCTCATGAACTATAGGGGAATTCTTTTTGAATTTGGACTCTGAATTGGATCTCCCCCATGACAGCCATAGTATACATTTCCCTGTTTCATGCTTTGCTTGATATTAATGTTCAGAGAGTGTTTGCACAAGATGACTACTATAACCTTTATATAACAACAATTGTAAAAAGAAATAACTAGCATCTTAGTAAAATAGTTATGGTATGATGTTATAATGTAAATGATCATTTAACCCACTAATTGGCATTTATAGGAATGAGACACAGGATAGGTTCCTGGGAATTGTGGGTTGAATAAGAAGGTAGGTAGGGTGGGGCAGGAGTAGCAAAGAAGGCTACAGCCTTCTATGAACAAAGGAAAACAAAATTATTAGAAAGGTGGAAATATAATTTCATCTAGAGCTGCCCAAAGGGATTGAGCGTCACAAAACACAGCTGTCATACTAAAAGCAAAATGTTTTTTTCTAATTGTTAAGATCATAGCCATGCTCCATTCTTGCATTGCTGTCCCATGTTTTTCTTATGCAATTAAAAGAGTTTTTGAAGAGGTCAAAAAGAAATCTCTTAAATTTGTTTTATGGTATGTTCCATTAAGCTCCATCAATCAGACTTTTCAAAAGGCAAAGGCTGGAAGAAGACCTAGCATCATGTTTGGGTAGCCCTCCTTCTCTGCTGTCAGCAAGCTCTCCACTTCAGTTTGATTGTACCTCCTACTGCCAATCACTTCCATCATGGCCTCCCTAAAACTAGGATTCTTGCTCAAGGCCCCCAACAAAAGGAAAAACAAGTTTCCACTCCCCATTCATAGGCTCTGAAATCAGCACACAAGCCTCTCATATGTGGCTAAAGGGTCCTTCCTAATAATCATTAAAGGAGAATATATAGCAGTTTGAAACAACTAATGGTAGGTAGAATTAAAGAATCACAGAAGTTAGCTTCACCCCTAAATCTTCTCTTCTCCAGGTAAAATGTTCCCCGTGAGGAAGTACGGAGGGCAGAGCCAAGATGGCAGCTGGAAAGCAGGGACATGCCTAGGGCTCTCCCCCAGGACCCTCCAAACACCAATAAAAATGGCTCTGAGCAAATTCTAGAACTGCAGAACCCACAAAATAGCAGAGGGAAGCAGGGCTACAGCCCAGGACAGCCTGGATAGTCGCTGGTTAAGGTTTATCATGCACAGAACCATGAGCAGAGCAGAGCCCAGCGTGGGCTGTGCCTGGACCAACCAGACCGGGAGCCAGGCAGAACAGGCTCTAGCACAGCCAGTGGGCTGTGGCAGTTACCAGACTTTTCAACCCACAAACACCAAAGACAACAGAGAAGGTTAGGGGGGAAAGCTTTGGGGACAGAGTGAAAGGAGTTCACAGTTCAGCCACTGCCCCAGGGGCAGTGGAGGTGGGGCAGCTACAGAACTACATCTGCAGTTGCTTCTGGCCCCAGGCCCACCTGGTGGGAGGAATTAGGTGGTGGATCAGAGCAGGAGTGCAGAGCCTGCTTAAGATCTGAGTCAGGTCCGGTTTGGCAGTTCTGGGGGGAGGAGAAGCGCTGGTGTGGTAGAGCTTACTGTGTAGAAATAGCTCTGAAAACAACAGTGCATCCCCTCCAGCTTGGAATAAAGTACTCTATACTCTACAAACAGTCATACCTTGATGAAAAACTCAAGGGTCAAGTAATTGGCTGGGAACATGGCCAGGCAGCGAAAACACACTCAGATTCAGACTCAGACTTTGGAATCTTTCTTTGGTGACAAAGAAGGTGAAAACATACAGCCAGAAGAAGTCAACAAAGTCAAAGAGCCTACATCAAAAGCCTCCAAGAAAAACATGAACTGGTCTCAGGCCATGGAAGAGCTCAAAAAGGATTTGGAAAAGCAAATTAGAGAAGAAGAGGAAAAATTGGGAAGAGAAATGAGAATGATGTGAGAAAACCATGAAAAACAAGTCAAGGACTTGCTAAAGGAGACCCAAAAAATATTGAAGAAAACAACACCTTAAGAATAGACTAACTCGGGGACAGAGCCAAGATGGCAGCTGCAAAGCAGGGACTTGCATGAGCTCCCTGCCAGGTCCCTCCAAAAACCTATAAAAAATGACTATGAACAAATTCTAGAACTGCAGAACCCACAAAATAGCAGAGGGAAGCAGGGATCCAGCCCAGGACAGCCTGGATGGTCACTGGATGAGGTCTATCGTGCCCAGGAGCTGAGGAGAGCAGAGCCCAGCGCCAGCGGCATCAGGACCAACCAGACCAGGAGCTGGGTGGAACAAGCCCTAGTGCCCTGAATCAGTGAGCTGTGGCAGTTACCAGACTTCTCAACCCACAAACACCAAAGACAACAGAGAAGGTTAGTGGGAAAAGCTGCAGGGGACAGAGTAAAAAGAGTTTGGAGTTCAGCCACCACCCCAGGGGCAGCAGGGGGAGATGCAGCTACAGAACTACATCTGCAGTTGCTTCCGGCCCCAGGCCCACCTGGTGGGAGGAATTAAGTGGCAGATCAGAGCAGGAGTGCAGAGCCTGCTTAAGATTTTTGTCAGGTCCGGGTTGGCTGTTCTTGAGGAAGGAGGAGTGCTGGTGTGGCAGAGCTGACTGTATAGAAATAGCTCTGAAATTAACGGCACATCCCCATAAACCCGGAACAAAGTACTCTTTACTCTACAAGCAGCCATACCGTGCTGAAAAACTTAAGAGTCAAGTAAGTTGGCTGGGAATATGGCCAGGCAGCGAAAACGCACTCAGATTCAGTCTCAGACTTTGGAATCTTTCTTTGGTGACAAAGAAGACCAAGACATAGAGCCAGAAGAAGTCAACAAAGTCAAACAGCCTACATCAAAAGCCTCCAAGAAAAACATGAACTGGTCTCAGGCCATGGAAGAGCTCAAAAAGGATTTGGAAAAGCAAGTTAGAGAAGTAGAGGAAAAATTGGGAAGAGAAATGAGAAGGATATGAGAAAACCATGAAAAACAAGTCAATGACTTGCTAAAGGAGACCCAAAAAAATACTGAAAAAAATATTGAAGAAAACACCACCTTAAAAAATAGACTAACTCAAATGGCAAAAGAGCTCCAAAAAGCCAATGAGGAGAAGAATGCCTTGAAAGGCAGAATTAGCCAAATGGAAAAGGAGGTCCAAAAGACCGCTGAAGAAAATGCTACCCTAAAAATTAGATTGGAGCAAGTGGAAGCTAGTGACTTTATGAGAAATCAAGATATTATAAAACAGAACCAAAGGAATGAAAAAATGGAAGACAATGTGAAATATCTCATTGGAAAAACCACTGACCTGGAAAATAGATCCAGGAGAGATAATTTAAAAATCACTGGACTACCTGATCAAAAAAAGAGCCTAGATATCATCTTTCAAGAAATTATCAATGACAACTGTCCTGATATTTTAGAGCCAGAGGGCAAAATAGAAATTGAAAGAGTCCACCAATAGCCTCCTGAAAAAGATCCCAAAAAGAAAACTCCTAGGAATATTGTCGCCAAATTCCAGAGCTCCCAGATCAAGGAGAAAATACTCCAAGCAGCCAAAAAGAAACAATTTGAGTATTGTGGAAACACTATTAGAATAACAAGATCTAGCAGCTTCTACATTAAGGGATCAAAGGTATAATAGTCCAAGGCAAAATATGGATTTTCAATAAAATAGAGGACTTTCAAGCTTTCTGAGTGAAAAGACCAGAGCTGAATAGAAAATTTGACTTTCAAACACAAGAATCAAGAGAAGCATGAAAAGATAAACAAGAAAGAGAAATCCAAAGTTGAACTGTTTTGTTTACATTCCTACATGGAAAGAAGATGTGTATAATTCATGAAACATCAGTATTAGGGTAGCTGAAGGGAATATATGTGTGTGTATGTATATATATATATATATATATATATATATATATATGTATATGTATATATATGTATGTATATGTATATAGACAGAGGGCACAGGGTGAGTTGAATATGAAGGGATGATATCTAAAAAAATAAAATCAAATTAAGGGATAAGAGAGGAATATATTGAGAGAGGGAGAAAGGGAGAGATAGAATGGGGCAAATTATCTCATGTAAAAATGACAAGAAAAAGCAGTTCTGTTGGAAGGGAAGAGGGGGCAGGTGAGGGGGAAGGAGCGAATCTTGCTCTCATCAGATTTGACCTGAGGAGGGAATACCATACACACTAAACTGGGTATCTTACCCCACAGGAAAGAAGGAGGAAGGAGATAAAAAAGGGGGGACAATAGAAGGGAGGGCAGATAGGGGGAGGAGGTAATTAAAAGCGAACACTTTTGAAAAGGGACAGGGTCAAGGGAGAAAATTGGACAAAGGGGGATAGGATAGGAAGGAGCAAAATATAGTTAGTCTTTCACAACATGAGTATTGTAGAAGGGTTTTGCATAATGATACACATGTGGCCTACATTGAATTGCTTGCCTTCTTAGGGAGGGTGGGTGGGGAGGGAAGAGGGGAGAAAATTTGGAACTCAAAGTTTTAAAAGAAGATGTTCAGAAAAAAGTTTTTGCATGCAACTAGGAAATAAAATATACAGGCAATGGGGCATAAACATCTATCTTGCCCTGCAAGAAAGTAGGGGGAGAAGGGGATGAGGGGAGTGGGGTGACAGAAGGGAGGGCTGACTGGGGAACAGGGCAATCGGAATATATGCCATCTTGGAGTGGGGGGAAGGTACAAATGGGGAGAAATTTTGTAATTCCAACTCTTGTGAAAATTAATGCTGAAAACTAAAAATACTAAATAAATAAATAATTATTTAAAATAAAATAAAATAAAATGTTCCCTGTTCTTTAAACCAGTTCCCATGTGGCATGATGTCAAGTTTCTTTACCATACTGGTCATCCTCCTCCACATAATGTCCAGTTTACCAGTGCCCTTCCTAATATGACATTCCCAGAAGTAAACACAATACTCTTGATGTAGACCAATGAGGACAGAGTATGGAAGGACTACCATTCTCAATAGTCTTAAATACTAACCAATGCTTAATGTAAGCTAAGCTTGCAGGGTCTTTTTATTGCTTGTTTTGGATACTACATCACACCGTTGACTCATACCTACTTGGAAAGAGAGACTCAGCCTAGCTGCATAGGTTGGCTTGTCTGTCATGATTCCCGTGTTCAGTTGCTTCAGTCACGTCCAACCCTTTGTGGCCCTATTTGGGGTTTTCTTGTCAGAGATACTGAAGTTGTTTGCTTTGACTCAATTCTTATCAGACTGGCATTAACCCACCTCACTACTCACTAATAATATAAAGTGTCCCAAAAGTCTTAATGCAGTTTTGAGTTAGAGTAGTTTAAAACTTTAATGAGATTTTTGTTAACATCCTACTTTAGCATTATTAACATCATTTCACCTTCTATTCCCAAATAGCCTCAGTTTCCCCACTTACAAAATAAAAGAGTTCAAAGGGCCCTTCTAGCTGGGACAGCCTACATTCTATCATAAGAGAACAATATAGTCTTCTCCTCATTTTGTCAGACCCAGAAACCATGGCTAATTGATTCCCTTCCAAAAGGAAGTGATTATCAAGAACACTGTGGCCATTCATCAGTGGTAACAACTCACATACCAATGACTACAGGGATTTGGTGTTACAGTATGGATGCCTATCAGTTGCCTTCTTTGGGGGACATCTTCATGGCCAATGAAGAGTCGCACCTTTTCCAGTTGGTTGAATGAGCTTACTATTTGAAAACCTTGGCTTGTAATCATTTCTTTGTTATTACTTGGCAATCTGCTTCAGCAGTAAGGGACACTGACTTTCTTTGCTGTGCTCACACATGGAATTCCACTTCCCAGTTCTGTGCTTTTTCACTAGCTGGAATGTTCTCCTTCATTACCTGTGCTTTCTGGCTTCCTTAGGTAGCAGGGTACCTCCTGCCTCACCTCACCCCCACCACTGCTAGAATCTCCCCCGTAAAGTTACTTCCCATTTGCACTGTATATATTTTGTATGAACATAGTTGTTTGCCTGTTGTCCTCCGGATGAGAATGTGACCTCCTTGAGGCCTGGGACCATGTCTTTGCCTTTCTTTGTGTCCTCAGTCCTTAGCACATAGTAAGTGCTTAATAAATGTTTGTTGGCTGACTGACTAGATGAACTTTGAGGCCCCTTCCAGCTTTAAATTCTATGATTCAGGTGGCCCACATTAGAAAGTTGAAACACACAGTGATAAAAGACCATTCCCACTCTCAGTAAAAGGAGGGTCATGGCCCTACATTTAGTGTAGGGCCCTACACTAGTGTAGTAGGTCCTACACTAATCATACGTACCACCAAATGTCAACTAGGGATAGAGGAGGCTTAACTTTCCATGTGACCCAAGGGGCTGCTTTTCAAAAGGCGAGTCTAGTCTGCATTCAAATCTGCAGCTAAACTAAAATACATTCAATTATTTTTATCCAAGATGCTGACCTTTATTATGAATTTATTTTGCAATCTGTTAGCAGAGATAACATGCTGGATCATATCTATCTGAACACCTTGCATGCTGATTCTAACAAGCTCCCTGTGAATTTTCTATTTTCCTACTAGCTGAAACCTCTACCCTTTCCTTCTTTACAATTTGTTGTTTGTTTATTAATCCATATTTGGCAGGAATCCCAAAGCCTTATTTCATTTTTTCTTTCTAGAGAAGCATAATGATGCAGTAAAGAGAATACAAGGTTTGAAATCATAGTTCCTGGGTTCAATTATTATCTCTGCCTCTTACCTTCACTAAAGATATAGAACTAAATGAACGTTAAGAACCCTTCTGGCTCTAAATATGTGATTTTCCATTTTGTCTTTTAACTCTTTGGGACCATAGAACAATAGGCCAATAGAGTTGGAAGGTAGCTCCCATTGAGTCCAATCTTCTCAATTAACATGTGACCTGAGGTCAAGAATCTGAGTCTGGATTTTTTCAGACTGGTTCCACTACTGGGAGAAGAGGGATTGTTAATAATCATACTTTTGCCTCCTGCTTCTATTCAGGATTTTCCATGAAAACATTGGAATTTGTCTCATATCTAGGTATGTAAAGAAATGGTGAAGTGCCCTTATCTTCCAAGTAAGTACTCAGGTTAATAGAACATTGGATAGAGCACCGACTTTATTTAATCTAATAATAAACTGTGAAAGACTAGTACCTGAGTTCATAATGTATCTCTTCTTCCCTCTCTAATGAATTCCACATTACCCAGTAATCTATATAGTCCTTCAGGCTAATGATACTATCGTAATAGTATGACTACCCATCAAGGGTAAAGCACTTAGGGTTATTAGAGAATCAAGAAATTCATTTTTCCTAGTAAACCTCACTTTCCCAATTCTGCAGACTTACAGTCATAACCCAGGCTTGAGTTTGCTTCCTATTTCCCACAAAAGAAAATAATGCAGGATTGCCAGAGGATCAAATAACCCACCTATTGAGTAGGCTAGTGACATAGTCAGACCTGAGCTTTAGGAAAATCAATTTGACAGCTGGGCTGAGGATGGACTGGAGTGGGCAGGAGAGAAGAAGAAGAAGAAGAAGAAGAAGAAGAAGAAGAAGGAGGAGGAGGAGGAGGAGGAGGACGAGGAGGAGGAGGAGGAGGAGGAGGAGGAGGAGGAGGAGAAGAAGAAAACACATTCTCTAATAAGGTTTCTATTTATACTTCAGGCAAGAAGGAAAATTATTTCTTGGTTTAAGTAAGCCTATGATCTTATTAAATATTTCCTTAACACTGCCATTGTGTGTTGGGAATCTAACCATGTCACCATCCTATTCAGTAGGAGTGTCATTTGATTCTCTAGCAACTCTGCCTTTTTTTCTCTTGTGGGAAATAGGGACTCAACCCTGGGTGACTGTTTTAAGTTTGGAGAACTGGGAAAGAGAGGTTTACTAGAAAAAAATTAGTTTCTTGACTCTAACAACTCCAAGTGCTTTACCCTCAATAGGTAGTCATAATGTTAAGGTAGTAACATTGGTCTGAAGGAAGGCAGATAAAAGGGAGAGTACATGGCCCCTGTTACAAAATATAAAGCTTTAATTCACACACATTTATGAAAGGTAAGTGCTTAGCACTTATTGGCACACGCCAATATGAGAATGTGCCCTGGTGCTCTGCCACTTATTAATTGTCTGGACTTAGACATAGCATTTCAATTTTGGGGGCCTTGGATTTCTCATCCCTTCTAGCTCTAAAATTCTATAATTCTTTAATTGTACTTAACTCAAGAGTTATGGATTTAAACAACTGCAGAAATGTAAATACAATAGATATTAGTGAATATACTAATAATCATGCCTTATTTATGGAGATAAATATCTTTGGATTAACTACTATGTGCCTAGAACTATATTAGGTATTATGCAAAATACAAAAGAACTATAAACTATGTTTGAGTTCAAGAAACTTACAAGTTAGTTGAGATGGTCCAGGGGATAGGAGGGCTAGGTGGGCTTGGAGTCAGGATGATCTGAATTCAGATCTTGATTAAGGAATTTAATAGATTTGTGACTAGTCCCTTAACCTCTATCAGCCTCAGTTTCTGCATCTGTAAAATGAGGGATACTAGACTCGGTGATCTCAAACGTGTTTTCCATTTCTAATTCCATGATCCTATGATCCTATGACTACCACACATGAAATAATTAGAAAGCAATACAAGACAGTTTGGAGTAAATTATTAAGTGATATGACATGGACTAGTGGTTCAATAGAAGAGGAGGTAAGGGAGAGATCATTGGGGTTTGGCCTAATCAAGGAAGAAATAAGACCTGAAGGATAGGTAGGATTTGTACTGACAAGGAAGAAGGGAAATTTTCTGTGGGAGGTATGAGTGAAGGTATGAAGGAAAAATCATTGCACATGTGAAAAAGTGAGTGAAGGTATGAAGGAAAAATCATTGCACATGTGAAAAAGTAAGAAGAAAGAGGATTCATGCTAGTCATTCAACTAGCATTTATTAAGTACCTATCATGTGCCAGACACTGTGCTAAATGAATAATGGTAAGTAATGGCAGATAAGGTTGGATAGGCAAGGCTGAGTCAGATTGTAAGCCTTGAACACCAGACAATAGTGTTTAAAAGAGTTTAAATGTTATGGTGGGGATGAGGCATGAGGGATCCATTGAAAGCTCTTGAAAAAGGGAGTGGTTTTTGTTGGACAGTACTTTGGAAGTTGTGTTCAGGTTAGATTAGAAGAAAGATACAGCTAGTCCAACCACTGTGTTGTTACAAAAATTATGCATTAAAAGCTTGCATTAAGGTGGTAGCAGTAGAATCTGGAGAGGAGGAAGCCTCCAAGAGACATTTCAAAGAAAAAAATTGGTAAGACTGGTGACATTGAGAAATAGGAGATGAAAAAGAGATCAATTTAATATTTCTATCCTGGGATATAAGGATAATGGTGATGCCAATAATAATTACCTACATTTACAAAGTAATTTCATGCTTATTATTACATTTTACCCTTACAATTATTCCATGACAGAAGTGAGACAGGTATTGTTCTTTTCATTTGATAGATAATGAAACTAAGACTTATATAAGATTTTTAAAAAGCTGATTAGAGGCACCAAAACCAATGTCTCCTGACACTCTTAGCTCTGTGCTGTTTCTACAAATTAGGAAGGGGATCTGGTTTGTCAAGTGAGATGATCAGTTCAATTTGAGATATGTTGAAATTGAGCCAAAGGATTCTAGAGTCAAGTGGAGACCTGGAAATATGGAGCTAGAGAATCAGAGATAGTCAGAAAATCATATCATAGTGAGGAGGCAACCACAGATTAACATTTAACATGGGGAGAGTTACTTAGCCATATCAAGAAAAGAACATTGGCAGAGCCAAGATGGTGGCTGGAAAGCAGGGACATGCTTAAGCTCTCCCCCAAATACCTCCAAACACCCATAAAAATGACTCTGAACAAATTCTAGAGCTGCAGAACCCACAAAATATCAGAGGGAAGCAGGTCTCCAGCCAAGGACGGCCTAGATGATTGCTGGGAAGGGTCTATCACATGGTGCTGGGAGCAGAGCACAGCCTAGTGTGGGCCGCGCCAAGACAGACCAGACCAGGAGTCAGCCAGAGCAGGCCTTAGGGCCATGAATCATTGATCTGTGGCAGTTACCAGACTTCTCAACCCACAAACTCCAAAGACCATGGAGCAGGTTGGTGGGAAAACTGCTGAATCAGGTTAGAAAGTGGTTGGGCCTTAGCCCTGGGGGTAGTGGAGGTGGTGCTGCGGTGGCGGCGACAGCAGTAGGAAGCTCCTGTGGCTGCTTCCAAGCTCCAGCATCAGCTGTTCCTGGAGTCCCTGGCTCATGCAGTGGGAGGAATCAAGTGGCAGATTGGAGCAGGAGTGCAAGGAGAGCTTTGCTGGCACAGAGGCAGGTTCTCTTGCTGTGTGCTGCTTGGATCTGGGTGGCAATCCTGGTTGGAGGTTCTTGGCAGAGGAGGAGCATTGGTGTGGCAGAGTTTGCAGTGATGGAGTAGAAGTATCTCTGAAAACAGCAGCACAGCCCCTAAAGCTTGGGACAAAGCACTCTCTACAAGCATTCATACCCTGACAAAAAGCTCAAAGGTCAAGTAGTTGGCTGGGAACATGGTCAAGCAGCAAAAAAGGATGCAGACTCAGACTCAGACTCTAGAATCTTTTTTGGCGACAAAGAAGGTCAAAACGTACAGCCAGAAGAAGTCAACAAAGTCAAAGAGCCTACATAAAAAGCCTCCAAGAAAAATATGAATTGGTCTCAAGCCATGGAAGAGCTCAAAAAGGATTTGGAAAGGCAAGTAAGAGAAGTAGAGGAAAAACTGGAAAGAGAAATGAGAGTGATGTAAGAAAATCATGAAAAACAAGTAAATGACTTGCTAAAGAAGACCCAAAAAAAATACTGAAGAAAATAATACCTTAAAGAATAGACTAAGCCAAATGGCAAAAGAGCTCCAAAAAGCCAATGAGGAGAAGAATGCCTTGAAAGGCAGAATTAGCCAAATGGAAAAGGAGGTCCAAAAGACAACTGAAGAAAACACCACCTCAAAAATTAGATTAGAGCAAGTGGAAGCTAGTGACTTTATGAGAAATAAAGATATTATAAAACAGAACCAAAGGAATGAAAAAATGGAAGACAATGTGAAATATCTCATTGGAAAAACCACTGATCTGGAAAATAGACCCAGGAGAGATAACTTTAAAATTATTGGACTACCTGAAAGCCATGATCAAAAAAATCTTTCAAGAAATTATCAAGGAACACTACCCTGATATTCTAGAACCAGAGGGTAAAATAGAAATTGAAAGAATCTACCGATTGCCTCTTGAAAAAGATCCCAAAAAGAAAACTCCTAGGAATATTGTTGCCAAATCCCGGAGTTCCCATGTCAAGGAGAAAATACTGCAAGCGGCCAGAAAATAGCAATTTGATTATTGTGGAAACACAATCAGGATAATACAAGATCTAGCAGTTTTTACATTAAGGGATCAAAGGGCTTGGAATATGATATTCCAGAGGTCAAAGGAGCTAGGATTAAAACCGAGAATCGCCGATCCAGCAAAACTGAGTATCATACTCTAAGGCAAAATATAGATTTTCAATAAAATAGAGGATTTTCAAGCTTTCTCAATGAAAAGACCAGAGCTGAATAGAAAATTTGACTTTTAAACACAGGAATCAAGAGAAGCATGAAAAGGTAAACAAGAAAGAGAAATCATAAGGGGCTTACTAAAGTTGAATGGTTTTGTTTACATTCCTACATGGAAAGATGATGTGTGTAATTCATGAGACCTTTCTCAGTATTAAGGTAGTTGAAGAGACTATAAATAAATATATATATATATATATATATATATATATATATATATATATATATATATATATATATATATATATACACATGTATATATATATGTGTGTGTGTGTGTATATATATATATATATATATATATATATATATATATATATACAGGGGGGGCAGAGGGTGAGTTGAATATGAAGGGATGATATCTAAAAAAAATAAATTAAATTAAGTGATGAGGGAGGGAGAAAGGGAGAGATAGAATGGGGTAAATTATATCACATAAAAATGACAAGAAAAAGCAGTTCTGTTGGAAGGGAAGAGGAGGCAGGTGAGGGAGAATGAATGAATCTTGCTCTCATCAGATTTGACTTGAGGAGGGAATAACATACACACTCAATCAGGTATCTTACCCCACAGGAAACTAGGGGGAAGGGGATAAAAGGGGGAGATGATAGAAGGGAAGGCAGATAGGGGGAGGAGATAATCAAAAGCAAACACTTTCAAAAAGGGACAGGGTCAAGGGAGAAAATTGAATAAAGGGGGACAGGATAGGACGGAGCAAAATATAGTTAGTCTTTCACAACATGAGCATCGCGGAAGCATTTTACATAATGATACATGTGTGGCCTATGTTGAATTGCTTGCGTACTTAGGGATGGTGGGTTGGAAGGGAAGAGGGGAGAGAATTTGGAACTCAAAGTTTTAAAAGCAGATGCTCAAAAAACAAGTTGTTTTTGCATGCAACTGGGAAATAAGATACATAGAGAATGGGGCCTAGAAATCTATCCTGCCCTACAAGAAAGTAAGGGCAAAGGGGATGGGAGGGAGTGGGGTGGCAGAAAGGAGGGCTGACTGGGGAACAGGGCCATCAGAATATATGCCAGCTTAGAGTGGGGGAAGAGGGTAGAAATGGGGAGAAAATCTGTAGCTCAAAATCTCATGGAAATCAATGTTGAAAACTAAAATATTAAATAAAAATGATTTAGAAAAAGAAAACAACATCTAGCAAGAACATAGCATTGATTCTGTTGGTTGTTATTTCCTTAACTCTGTGCTGGTCTGCAGGTCAGAAGCTTGAGGGTGGAGCTGCTCACTCCTTGTGTACTGGATTTTTATTATTACTTAGGCCACCAGGAAGCTATAGTCAAAGACCCACGCTTTAGTATCTTGAGCCAATCTTTTCAAGGAAGATTTCAATACCCTTTAAGGAAGAATAACCTAGCCTGTATGGCAGATTTTGCTCCTACTTGTTCTACTAACCATAATGCACTGCTATGATTATATCATTTCTCTACTCTAAAATCTCTTGTGACTCCTGATTGCTCACAGAATGAAGTGTAAACTGTTGGTATTCAAGGCCCTCCAAAAGCTGCCTCCAACCCATCTGTATGACCTTGTTTCATATTATAATTCCCCTTCCCATATTTTGTGCTGTCTCAACTCTGGGCTACTCTCCATCTTCACTTCTCACATCTGGTCGACTCCCATCTTGCTTCCTTATTCAAATTTTCTCTCATCACAGGAATGGACTGCTCTCCATCTCCAACTAGCGAAATACTTTCTTTCAAGGCTCAAATCTGATACCACTTCTTTCAAGAAACCTTCCCTGAACTTCCTTTACCATTCCACAATGAAAATAACTTCTTCAAATTTCTTGCTTAATTGTAAATGGGAAGTCTGGGGTAGATATATATATTTGGGCATCATAAGCTTAGCAGTGGTGGTTGCAACTATGAAAGTGGGTGAGCTCTCCGAGGATGTAAATAGGGAAAAGTGCAGAAGGTCAAGGACAGTTTTTTTTTTCATTTTTATTTATTTATTTTTTTACTGAGGACGGTTTTGTGAGTTTTGTGGAATATTCAAAGAAATAACAGCAAAGGAAATGGAGGCATCATTGGAAATGTGGAAGGATAAATGTGCCCTGAACAGGAAATCTGGAAGCAGAGAAGATGCAGGAAGACTAAACAGAGGAGATAAGAAAAATCTGGCAACAGTAGGACTGCTATCCAACAACATAAACATTCAGATTCTATTTCTGCATTTTAAGGTGAAGAAGGATCAAACGAGATAATATCTTTAAAGCACCTAGCACAGGGCCTGGTACGTAGTAGGTACTATATAAGTGCTTATTCTCTTAAACCCTTCCCACTTTCTTTGATAACCACATCAAAGCTCAAGTTCAGAAAAAAAAAAAACAATTTTACTCAGAGAGAAGAAAACAGCAATTCAATAGATGGTGCCTGGGGTGCCATATCCATTCTCTACCCCATTAATAATAATTCATATTTCTTTTTTATCATTTTCAAAAGCCATTCCTCAACAATGCTGTGAAGTAGGTAATGTGCAAACTAATGCACCCATTATACAGATGTGGAAATTAAGCCTAAGAGAGACAAAATGACATATAGCTAGTAAGTGTCAGAACTAGGATAAGAACACCATATACATTCCTAGAAATAAATCCAGCATTCTGTGTCTCACCCCAGGCCACTTCTTAACTGCTTTATTTATTGGGCTAATGTTTTCCTTAGAGGCTATTTGCTGAGTAATAAAGTAATTATTTGGGCTTGTGCTAATGCTAATGCTTTTGTTTCCAAATTGTTTTTTTTAAACACCCTTTGTGTATGTTAACAGTCCTTATGAAGTGCAATAGTCTTCAATTAAATAAATAAAGCATTAGAAAAAAAGAAAAGGGACATCAGAACTCCCAGACTTCACCCCATCAGATGCATAACCTAATTAACTTTCACCACATCTGAGCCTTTAAAACTATTTCGAAATAGTCATTTAACTTTCCAATGAATTGTGAAGATTTGCTGATGTTCTTGAGCAGGGAAATAATTAGCCAAAAATTTTCTTTCTTTCTTTCTTTCTTTCTTTCTTTCTTTCTTTCTTTCTTTCTTTCTTTCTTTCTTTCTTTCTTTCTTTCTTTCTTTCTTTCTTTCTTTCTTCCTTCCTTCCTTCCTTCCTTCCTTCCTTCCTTTCTTTCTTTTTTTCTTCCTTCCTTCCTTCCTTCCTTCCTTCCTTCCTTCCTTCCTTCCTTCCTTCCTTCCTTCCTTCCTTCCTTCCTTCCTTTCTTCCTTCCTTCCTCTCTCCCTCCCTCCCTCTTTCCCTTCTTCCTTCCTTTCTCTCTCTCTCTCTCTCTCTCTCTCTCTCTCTCTCTCTCTCTCTCTCTCTGTCTACACATGAACCTAAATGAAGATAGACCTTTACAACCTAGTTGAGGCCTTTTGATTTGTATCCATTTCTCAGTGTACTTATTACATAACAGAGAACTGTGTCTATCACATTATTGCTCAGTTTACAAACAGTCTCCCAGAATCTCTCAAGGTTATGCTCAACAAGATACATGTGGTATGCATAGGAATCAAAGAGTCAGAGAGAAAGAACCAGAGTAGATGAGTTGTGGAAACTCTTGACATACAGAAAGAAAATAGAAACCACTGTTGCACCTCCTGCAGACCTAGGTGGAGTAGGAGGAATCAGACCAGCTGCCTCTGGGCCATGAAGTCATGTCAGGCCACGAAGAAGAAAAGAGACTTTGTGATAGGGTGGAAAGAAAACTGGGTATGGGATCTGAGAACCCAGACTCAAGTCCTGACTCACTCAGTACCTGAATGGCATTAAGAAAGTCTCTTCATTTTACTCTTAAATAAAATGAGGGGGTCAGACTAGATTGTCTCTAGATTTTTTCCCATTCTAAGCCTTATGATAAAATATATATGAAAATGGGATCTCTCTGAAATCCTCTGAGAGATACAGGGCATCTAAGGCTCCCATAGCTCCCCAACCTCAGAGCAGTAGTGAGTTTTTTGATAGCCTGCCAAGTCATGTCCTTTTATGGAGGATGGAGATGGGGAGAACCAAAGGCCTCTGAGTGAATTCTAAATAGAGAGCTGCATCAACAGTTACGGCTGCATCGCTGCTTGTAAATAATTGCAGTGGGAGAAGGAAGGGAAAGATGAGAAGAGTGACCACTGAAACTATCCCTTCACTTTCCTGGCCTTTCCTCTACCCAGAAATACATAGATCATGGTCTGCAAAGATGATGTCAATCTGGGAATGTGCTTGGACCGATGCTGGCTAAACTGGGCATCCTAGTTTCATGAGAACAACATACGGCTAAGCCCTAAGCTAGGCGAAGAGGAACTTGCAGCCTTGAGGCCACATGTGGCCCTCTAGATCCTCAAGTGTAGCCCTTTGACTGAATCCAACCTTCACTGAACAAGCCCCTTTAATAAAAGAATTTGTTCTATAAAACTTGGACTCAGTCAAAAAGCCACACCCAAGGATCTAGAAGGCCACATATGGCCTTGAGGCCACAGGTTGCCCCTCCCCTAGCCTAGGAAAAGGAAGGAAGGAAGGAAGGAAGGAAGGAAGGAAGGAAGGAAGGAAGGAAGGAAGGAAGGAATTTGGGAGAAAAGGAGAAGGAAGTGATTACTAAGTAGGACATGCTCTCCCCACCTCTTCACTCTACCTCCCTCCAACCAAGCAGCCACAGTTAGTACTAGGCTTCATAAATTACTAACACTCTCTCTCTCTCTCCCTCTCTCTCTCTCTCTCTCTCTCTCTCTCTCTCTCTCTCTCTCTCTCTCTCTCATGCATGCCCTCTCCCTCTCCTTTTCTCCTCTCTTTTTTCTCTCTCCTCTCTTTTCCTCTACTCTCTTCTCCTTTCCCTTCTCTTTCTCTCTCCCCTCCCTCTCTCTCCTTTTCCCTTTCTCTCTCTATCTCTCTTTCTCTGCCTCTGTCTCTATCTCTCTCTTTCTGTCTTCTCATTTCATTCTCTATTCTCTACCTCCTTCCATACTCTTTGCCCTCTCCAAAAGCAGAAGATAGTCCATTTCAGCAAAAACCTGAGGCTACTCCCTAGATCCCCATCTAAGATAATAAGAAGTAATTTGCTTCAGTGGTGGTTTTACACAGTCAGCTATTTTCAAGCTTTTAAACCTAATAACCACCCCTCACCTTCTACAGCCTCGAATACTTATACACTGTTCATGCCATTCCAGGGATAAAATTCCTCCAAAAATGCCTGTAATAATAACCCATGGCATTTGTATTGCACTCTTTAGTTTTATGAGGGTTTTTATATAAATTATACTATTTAGTTTTCATGAAAAATCCTATGGATAAACAGGACAAACTGGATCATAGAATGTTAGAAGGGTTCTTAGAGACTATGTAACTCCATTTACAAATGTAGAAACTGAGGCACAGAGACTTGCCCAAGGTCATAGGGCTAGTTTTACCATTTTAACTGAGTGACAGAGTGAATTTGCATCTTTGCTATTAATCCCTGGGTCCCTTCTGGCTCTAAAATTTAGTGACTGTTAAATGAGATTAACAATCATAGCTAATATTTACAGATCAAATGAAATAATATTTATAAAGCACTTCGAACAGTGACTGACATGTTAGGTATTTAATAGATGCTTATTCCCTTCACTTTTGGAGTACTTTAAAATTAACAAAGCAAACACTTTACATATCACAAGTTCCATCTGAGACACACAAAACCCTGTCCCTTAGGTGCCCTCATCTTTACAAATGAGGAAACTGAGGATAAAAGAGGTCCATTAACTTGTCCATTGTCACACAGCTAATATGATTCTTAGGATGGCTTTGAAGTCAGGTCTTCCTGACTCCAAGTCCTATTCTCTACCCATTGGGCCACCCACCTGTGAGAAAGCCCTGCCTCGGTTGACAGAGTTGGGCAAGAGTTTAGGCTATACATATCTTTTCTCTCTTTCCAACTTGACTTACATGGAAACGCCCCTAATGTAAGTATCTGCAATCCTCCTAATGTTTCTAGCAAGGACAGCCTTTTCTCTGAGCTTCGTCTTTCTGCCCAAGGTCTTCTCATTCTTTTCTTAGAATGATAACAACTTACACATATGTACTTAAGGTTTATAAAGTATTTTCCTCATGACTGATCAGTGTAAGAGTATACTCATGTCCATTTTACAGATGAGGAAGCTCGAACTCAGAGAGATAAGTGACTTGCTAACTGCATAAGTAACATTTATCTGAGTATTTAAACCTAAGTAAAACTTAAAACTAGATTCCTGGGTATAAGTTCAACATTTTCTCCATTATACCACTCTTTCTCTGTCTTTCATTTGCTTCACATTATCAGCCAGCTTCCTTTTCTAGCTATACATGGGATAGATAATGATTTTTGTGCCATGCTTCCTACATAAATTCTTATCAGTAATAGTCTATATATGTCCGCCATTCATCTTTGAATTGCCATGTGAGTTATTTCCAATTTCAAGTCTTCCAAGATCATAGTATTACATAATTTTTACCCATAAAGCATGAGGGGGAGGATATTGATGCTAGAGCAATGGACTACAACTTTTGTAGCAGTTAAGGATCAACTAAAATATTCTGTGATATCCCAAATATAATCCAGTCACACATTCCCTTCCCACTCAGTTCATGGCCTAGTTCATTGTATGTCTTCAACACTTGTCTAAGATTCACATACTGGTGGGCTAATTTGACAGGCTGCCTGCATCTATACAATATGCATATGCTTTGCATATACACATGCAATACTTTGTTTTTCAAGTGTGGATAGTTAGATCACTTCCTTTTACAATGCTGTGGATGCCTTTGAGGAGTCCTGGTAGTATTGCAGGATTCAAAGCAATTAGCAAAGTATAGTCATTGAATAGGGATATCTGAATAATTTCAACTTCAGTAAGAAAAAATCTTTTGGCCCTTCCAAAAGAAAGATAGGAGGTAACTTTCTTCAAGTATCTGAGGAAGTGTAATTTGGGAGAGGGAAATGAGAGTGCTAGGACCAAGGAATAGAAAGGGAAAGAGGCAGCTTTGGGTTTAATATAAGAGAGAGATTTGTAACAATTCAAGATACTCAATAATTACACAGGTTTCTGCAGGAAACAGTAAGTTAGCCTTCGCTAACAGGAGGATTCTTATTCATCTGTGGTTTGGACTAAAGAGCTTCTAAGGTCCCTCCCAACTCTGAAGTTCCATGGATTTTTTTCATATTTGAACATCAGACAAAATCACGTGTATGGGAACTTGGCACTATTGATATTTGAAAATTATACACTGGTTGGCATAGCTTGTAGTGTGATTGAGTTGTTGTATTAAATCCTAATGGGCACAACAAGAGAACTTACCCCAGAGTAGCAAATAGCCCTGAACACAATGCATTTGATTTTACATTTGCATGTGTACCAACAAGGGTTCTCAGTATTACAGAACCCAAAAGAATATGAGACATTGAATTTAGGGCATTGCCCCCCTCCTAACATCCCCCTATTCTGTGACTCACTTGTATCGTTTCCCTTATTTAATCTGTTAAGGAGTTCCAACACAGAATCCAAATCAAAGGGGAGTGGATGGTGAGGTCCTCCATCATCAGGGGTTCTTATAGGCAAATGACATTGTGTCAATTATATCAAGCCTCCGAACTGAGATTCCTGTAATCACTTTTGACATTATCATCATTAATGAAACAAGAGGACTAAAGGAAGTTGAAGCTAAATGGAAGGATGGTTCACAGGTTCCCTTTGTAGAGAGAGATAAAGGCAGTAGTGGAGTCATTTTATTTTGTGTCCTAAGGCAACAAGAAGTACTATTTCATAGACACTTAGTCATCACATATTGTGTGAGCATTTGCAACAAGATCACTTGAAGACAAAAAGGCAATCTAAACATGAGCAATTATTAACTAGAAGTTAGGATAGCCAGCATAAGAGCTTGACTCAGGTGTTGAAACTAGGACCTGAGAATGACCAGAGAGGCCTATGTGTCAGTGTGCATGAGCAAAGAAGAGGAGAAGAAATCGTTTGTGGTGTTTTTTGTTTTGTTTTGGAGACAATTGGGGTTAAGTGCCCAGGGTCACACAGCTAGTAAATGTCTGAGGTCAAATTTGATTTCAGGTCCTCCTGGCTGCAGGGCCAGTGCTCTGTCCACTCTGCCACCTAGCTGCCCCTTGTGGTGTTGATCATTCTGATGCTATCTCCTTACTTTAGAGAAAGAGAAGGCAGAGCCAAGATGGTGTAGTAGAAAGGACCTGAGCTCTCCCGCAAACCCGTCTAAATACCTTTAAAAATGACTCAATAAATTCTAGAGGGGAAGAACCCACAAAAAGATGGAGTGAAACAAATTTCTAGCCCAAGAGAAAAAGGGATTTTAGGTTTCCTAGTAGCTAAGTGCCTGGAATTTCATAGTATAACTCATCTCTCTCTTCATGGGGTACAGAGATACAGAGACCAGTCAAAAGCTACTGGGAATCTGATAGTGACTTCTTCACCTAGCTCTCAAAGCTGTCATTTGCTCCAAAGATAGGACTGTGGAAAATATGTTTGATTTCTTTCCAAGCATCTACTCATATGTTAATGCCAATGTGAAATTGATCAAAATACCATCTATGACGGGGCTCCAATCCAGCATTCTGTTGTCTCCTTCCAACTCATTGCTCCCAGGGTGGGTCATCAACAGCTAATAGCAGACTTATGTCAACAGGTGTGTGAGATTGGAGGAAAAGAACAAATGTTAGATTATTGATTTTAGAGTAACCTTCTATAGGGTTTCCCAATATTCCCTCCCTAGGTCAACTTACTCAAAACTATTGATAAGGGCTCATTTGGAGCCAGCCCCTTCAGTCTCAGGATAAGGACAGGTTAGTGGCCTTTCTTCTACAAATAGTTTTGAGACTGAATCCAAGCAGGATTCTCTTACCTGGAGATTTGTGCCCCATGTTTCTTTTTCCAACAAGTTGGTTATCAAAGAGATTATTGCAACCAGGTACCACCTATATCTCACAGCAAACCAGGGAGGTATGCCATGTATATTTCAAAGATGGAAACTCTAAGGCCAAGTAGCTTCCTCAGCCACACAGTGGGGTTACTGCAAGGTAGACCCTTGCTTTGCCCACCAAGCTTATTGACTCTTATCTCTGCATTTATCTACCTCTAACTGACCTCAATCTAGCACCCCAGAGCAGCAAATACCCTTGAACACAGCACACTTGGCTTTATATTTCTGTGTGCCAACAAGAGTTCCCAGTATCACAAACCCCAAAAGAATAGAAGATAATGCATGTATATAGTATTATATATTACATATCATATGCATTTCAAATATACAGACAGTACTATTGACTAGCCATCAACAGGAGACATGTTTGAAGTTGTTTTTCCATTGGTGATGATGGCTATTCCCTTCAGCAAATAACTTAAATCTTTCTATTGCTTTAAAGTCTACCAGGAGAGACAGCCTGGCCTGGAGAATACATAGACAGACCTTGGTAGACCTTGGAGTCAGAAAGACCTAGGATCAAGTTCTGTCTCTGAAACACAATAATAATGTAACCCTATATAAAGCCATGTAACTTCTCTGCCCCAGGCAACTCTCAGACTATAAAATGTGGATGAACTGGCAATGTACATGGATGTTTCTCCAGCAGGCATTTCCCATAACAATTAAATCACAGATCAAGACCACCTAAAAAGCACTTTACTGTGAGGCTGGCAGCATGCTACTACTCCTGTTTTAAATGAAGAAAATGAGGCTCAGAGAGGTTATAAGACTTATTAACTTCTCAGAGGCAAGTTGTAAACTAAGGTCTCCTGAAGCCTATTTCAAAGCTTTTTTTCCTACTCTATTCAATTTAATTCAATAAATATTTATTAAATGCCTATTATATGTCAGGTGTTGTGTTAAGTGCCAGGGATACAAAAAGAAGAAAAAGACAGCTCCTGTCCTCAAGGAACTTACAGTCTAATGGGGAGAAAACATGCAAACAAATATATACAAAACAAGCTATATACAGGATAAATAGGAAATAATTAATGGAGGGAAGGCACTGGAATTAAGATGGGTTGGGGAAGGCTTCTTGTAGGAGGTAGGATTTTAGTAGGGACTTAAAGGAAGATGGGGGAGGGGGGTGTCAGTAGTCAGAGTGGAGGAGGGAGAGCATTCTGGGAAAGAGGGACAGCCAGAGAGAATGCACTCTACCTTAGGACCCTCATGTCAGGAGGGCACAGGGTAGAGCAACAGGACAAGGAGATGTTAACAGGGCCAGAAGGCATTCAAACTCACAATTCGGGTTTCAAGGAGGCAGCTAGGTGTTACTCTATAGTGCATAGAGTACTAGAATTTGAGTTGGCAAGCCTGAGTTCAGATACTTAGTACCTGTATGACCCTGGGCAAGTCACTTAGCTTCTGTATGCCTCATTTCCTCACTTGTAAAATGAAAATAATATTAGCACCTACTCCAAACAGTTTTTGTAAAGATCAGATGAGTTACTTTACATAATAACAATAACTAACATTTATATCAATGTTATAAATATTACCTATTATTATTATTATAGTCCTTTGATATATCAATGTATCATGGTTTTCTAAATGTGGCCATTACTTCCTGTGACATAAATTACAGCCCATTCATGCCTGCCCATCCATGAGACTCTTGTCCATGTACCTGGTAAATCCTCCACCTTGGAGTCCACTGAATGATCTGGAAGTCTTCCTGTAGATCTATTTACATTGAATGTATACCAATGTTAGACTCCCTCCCCCACCCCAAACTAGCATTTTAATTTTGCATATACTTATTATGTATGTATTATTATCCCCATAATAACATAAGCACTTTGGGGAAGGGAGTAGAGACTGTTACATTTGTTTTCTTTTTAACCCTAGTACCTAGCATAGCTAACTGACATCAAAGATCTTAATAAAGGCTTGCTGAATGCTTGACTGTTTGAATGAAACAACAATCTCTGGATTCTCCCTTATTCACACTATGGGACCTATCCACTTTCTTTTCTCATCATAAAGCCCTTTGATGATATCCCTTTTGAAACTTCTGAGAGGAGATTCTTCATTGGCATTATGTTACAGGCTACTCATGAACACCATGTACTTCTCTATTTGTTGTTAAGACCAGAGGCCTCATTAGAACTCTGCGTTAAAGATGTGTGCTTAATGGTATTTCCTAAGGACAATATGATAGATTGGTTTGAAGAGAACTCTTGCAACCAGAACAACAGAAAACTTTCAGGCCTATTTTACCTTCCCTAAGTGGTCATGTAGTAAAATAGAAAGTTCACCAGCCAGGGGAGAGGGAACAGAAAAGCAGGGACTTAGGTTCTAGTACCAACTGTGCCTTTACCCAGGGATATTACAAAAGGCATTCTAGAAGAAGGTGTCCTTAAACCTAGGTCCTTGCTTTGTCCACCAAGCCATACCAACCTCCCTGCCTTTTTCTAACTCTAATAAGTAGTCCTTAATATATACTACACATATGACTTGGGCAAGTTATTTAAGTTAGCTGAGTTTCTGCTTATTCAACTCTCTTCAGTAAACAGACAGAAAAATGGATCACTAAATTAACTGATGAATTTAATTCAATGATGGGAGGTATAATAGGCAAAGAGATAGAAAAAATAGGGGGAGTTATAATTTTCACATTTTCTCTTTATTTTATCTATATTTTCTTTTTTCTTCTATTTTCATTTTCCCTTCCTATTCATCCCCCACCCCTTGTGAATTCTAGAATTCTTTTACATTTCTTTTGAAAAACAAAAATGTGAAGCAAAGAGAGAAAGCAGAAAAGTTACTGGCAGATGGGAAAAGTTGGTATGTGATAAATAAAGGAATGAAAATGTAAAAGGCAGTCTTGAGCAAATTTTCTTTAAATGTAGAGAGCATAACGTGCAAACAATCAAATGAGAAAGTAAGGGGGAAAATGTATGGAGATAAGGGAAAGGAAGAACTGCATGAATAAAGTAAGAAAAATTGAGGGAAATGGTGCTAAAAATAAAAGATATAATGAGAGTTCACCTGGCTAAGATCAAGTATAGGAGAAAAAAATTGTTGAATTTGCTAACTAAATATAATACATAATTTTATCCAATTTGTTATTAGCTTATAAAATAGATATAAATGCTGCTAGTTTACAAAATGGATATAAAACATACATGTTTACACAATTAACATATACACATACAGGTATATACAAAATGTATACATGTATAAATAAAATGCATATATGTATGTAAATATGTGCATGTATGTATATATACAAACATTTTGTATCCATTTTATAAACTAATAATTTAGAACAGCTCCCATTTTCTAACTCAAGATGTTTGTGTGCTGTTCAGAAGACCACTGGCTCTGAAGTCCAAGGATTTGGGTTCAAATCCTGTTTTTATTAGCTGAGTGATTTTTGGACCAGCCATTTCCTTTCTCAGGAACTCAGATTTCTCATTATTAGAATGGGAACGATAACATGTGCACTGCTTGGCTTATTGGATTGTTATGAGGAAAGCGTTTTGTAAATTTTAACAAATTTTTATCAATTCCCTGCTCTGTGCAAAGCACTTGTTCTTGTTAAGCTGTTTAGTTGTATCTCACTCTTCACGACCCCATTTTTATGGGATTTTCTTGGCAAAGATACTGGAGTAGTTTGCCATTTCCTTCTCCAAGACCTTTACTTTGAGGAAACTGAGGGAAATGGAGGTTAAGTGACTTATCCAGGGTCACACAGTTAATAAATATCTATGGTTGGATTTGAACTCAGGTCCTCCTGACTCCAAGCCCAGTACTCTATCCACTATGTCACCTGGCTGCCCCTGTGCAAAGCACTAAGAATACAAATTTGAAACCTATGAAAATTAGACCTATTCATTTTTATGAATTATTGTAGAATCTTAGTTTTGGAGGGGACCCTAGGAGTCCTGAAAGCCAATTTCTTTTTTTTGTTTATTTGTTTTTTATATTATGGGTTTTTTTTAAGTTTACAACACTCGGTTCTAAATAATTTTGAGTTCCAGATTTTCTTCCCCCGCCCCCTCTCCCTCCCCAAGACGGCATGGAATCCAATATGTCTTCTACATATAACTTCGCATTGAACTTATTTACATACTAGTCAAGTTGTGAAGAAGAGTTATGACCAATGGAATGAATCGTGAGAAAGAAGAAAGAAAACCAAAAAAAAACCCCAAAAACAAAAACAAGAGAGAAAAAAAGGGAAAAAAGGTGAGCATACAGTGTGTCTCAATCTGCATTCATACTTCATAGTTCTTTCTCTGGATGTAGATAGCATTCTCCATCATGAGTCCTTTGGAGTTGTCTTTGTACCTTCTGTTGCTGAGAAGAGCCAAATCTATCAGGGTTAGTCCTCACAGAATCCATATATCTGTGGTTGTGTATAATGTTTTCCTGCTTCTGTGCGTTGGTAAGCAAAATGGGCTCTTAGCACTCAGTTCAACCAAGTGCCCTTGATGACTTTGGCTTTTGTTTCCTTTGATTAATTCAGTGTATTTCATTGAGTCTTACTAGGTGCTAAGTCCTAGGCCCAAACCCCTATTAGGTGCTAAGCCTATGTGGGTGTGAAGCTCCCAGGGTACTAAGGGGAGGTGCTAACTCAAGAGCCAGTCATAGGAGCCTAAGTTTTGGTTGCTCAGATGACATTTGATGACATCTGAAACTGTATAAAAGGAGAAGACAGAGCTATTTGCTCAGGGCTCTGACTCTTGGTGGTGAGTTGATGTGGAGACTTCGGGCAGCTGTAGCTAAGGGCCCTCCAGCTTGTAAACCCAGATGTTGGGACTTTGTTAAACTCTGGTAACTATGAATTGGGATTTGAATCAGACAAGGTCTGTCTGTTGTTTGTAATTTGTTTGTATTTGTTCTGAAGTTCAGGGTGCTGGCTTTTCCCCCTGAACTAAGTGAATGGTATTTGTATGCTGGATTAAAGTAAACTTGTCAACTCCTTAACGTTGCTTTCCTTAGTAAAGTGGATCAAAAGAACCTGGGCTTTTGCAGCATGCTGGTAGCGTTCTTGTTGTTGGGCTTGTGTTGGTTTTTCACCCCCACAGCAGCTGCTAGCCAGATTGTTGAAACATTCTGCTCCACTCACTCAGCATTGTATCGTGTAGGTTTTTCCAGGTTGTTATGAAGTCCATATCATCCCCATTTCTTATAGCACAATAATATTCCATAACCTTCATATACCACAACTTGTTCTGCCATTCCCCAATTGATGGGCATCCCCTTGATTTCCAATTCTTTGCTGCTACAAAAAGAGCTGCTGTAAATATTTTTGTACGTATGGGTCCTTTCCCCACTTGTGTGATCTCTTTGGGATACATCTCTAGAAGTGATATTGCTGGGTCAAAGGGTATGAACATTTTTATAGCCCTTTGGGCCCAAGAGCCAACTTCTTACTCTCACTCCTACTCCTGCTCCATCCTGCAAACCTCTCTAAATCACCTCTGAGAGAAGAGTGCCCTACTTCAATCAATAATCTGCTAATTAGCACTTATTAAATGATGATCACATGCTGGACTCTTTGCTGGTTCCAAAGATTCAGTGATAAAAATGAAACTTTTTTAATAGTTTTAATGGACAAAATGTTCATTATCCTAAAACCAAATATGCCTTCCTATAACTTTCATGAGCCACGTTAAAAATCATGCAGCTCAACCAGCCCATTTGCAAATCAAGTCAAGAGCTACCCAAGTTACCCAAAGAAAAAGTTTGACTCAACAAAGTTAAATTTTAAAATACAACATTTACCAACTATGTCCATGGAAGTCTGCCTTAAAAATGGTATTCACTATATTTTAAACCCTTAATCACACTTTTTCTATGCTCCAACAAGTCCTGTTGCCTAGCTAATTTACAAATAGGCAAAGCCTTACAAATGAGCTAATTTCTGCCTATGTCTTAACATACACAGTCTGCCTCAAGAGCTTACAGAGCTGTTGAGGACCCATAGACTTATGAATAACAATTACTTTAAAGATGATTAATGCAATTCATCAAGCTTCCTGACTTGTTTGGTTAAAAAAATGATTTGGCTGATGGTTTTATTATTCATTTTTCTCAGTAAAGAGAAATCCACTGAGACATGCATTCTAACTTTACTAACAGGATCACCTGGTACAGTCCCCCTAATTAAGAGGCTGTTGCATTCCCTGTGGCCACACCACACTAAAATGTCAGTTCAAAATATAAAAAATGTAAGCAATAACTAGGACTCTTGATCTACTTATCCATTGCCAATTCAATCGCTTGAGGATGGGTGGGGATGGAGTGGAGGTGGGAGTTTGAGAGAGCATTCAGCTTTCATAAGGCTAGTGTTTGGCATAACAGAGAAAGCATTAGAATTGGCGCCAGTCACACTTTGGCTCAAAGCCCACCTGTGACTCTTACTGTCTGTGTAACCTTGGGCAGGTAACCTAGGAGCTCAAGGCCAGAGCCGAAAGATCTCTCAAAAGCCATCCATTCTAATGTTTAGAGATAGAAAGGCAGCTATATCTCAATTCAGCTCATTCACAGTTGAGGGGCAGCTAGGTGGTACAATGGATAGAGTGCCAGGAATCAGGAAGATCTGGCCTCAGACACTAGTTATTTAACCCTGGACAAGTCACTTAATGCTTTTTGCCTCAGTTTCCTCATCTGTAAAATGAGCTGGAGAAGGAAATGGTAAACCACTCCAGTATCTTTGCCAAGAAAACCCAAATAGGGCTTTGAAGAGTCAGACACAACTAAAAATGATTAGCAACAATGACTGAGGAAAACTAGGCTTGAGGATCCTATGCCTGAATTGCCCTCCTTCCTCATCTCTGCCTCTTAGAATCCATGGTTTCCTTTAAAACCTTTTGCCTGAAGCCTTTTTAAAATCTTTAGCTGCTAGAGCCTATCCCTACCCCATCCCCATGCCTTGAATTTATCTCGTTAAGTGCTTGTTGTATACCAATGGTGTTCACATACGTAGTCTGTTTGCCCACGTCTGAGGCATGATAATAATGATACCTTAGGATGTCTTCCTCACAGAGATGCTGTGAGGATCAAAGCACATTATGTATATAAGGTGCCTCACAGACTTTAGAGCGCTATTTAAATGTGAATTATTTTGTTGAATTATTGAATCTCTCCCCTCTCTCTGGGCCTCCGTCTTAAGGCTTCTCATTCATCCTCAGCCCTTTCATTTTTACCATCACCCCCCTCCTCTCTGAGGCAAACCCTGCAAATGAACTAACTCCCCACTGACTTGGCCCTCCCTGTCTTATGAATGTTTAATAATGCTAGCATTGACTGCACAGCAAATAAATAATTCATTCTGGGGTGGATTTCATGCAAGCTGAGAGAGGCATTTGGGACTCATTTTGTATATATTGACAAAGACTGGTTAGTCCCCCAGAGGAGTTCCCTCTATTTATCCTTCCCTGAAAGCCTGCAAAACAAAGCAGCTGGTTAGGGTCTTCCAGGCCCGATGGCAGCTTATAAAGTGCTTTCCTTATAACAGCCCTTGGAGGGAGGTACAACCCATTTGGCTGATGAGGCGTCTGAATTTCAGCGACATTAAGTGATTTTTCCAATGTCATAGACCTACTCAATATCAGAATTGGCACTCAGGTCTTGAAAGGACTTGACTCCAATTTCACTCCAAACTGCTCCACAGAACAAAGAACGTTACGACCATATTACCTACGGATCACCAGTCCAACTTCCTTATTTTACTGAAAATCCATATTTTGCCTTGGAACATGATACTCAGTTTTGCTGGGTAGGTGATTCTAGGTTTTAATCCTAGCTCCATTGACCTCCGGAATATCGCATTCCAAGCCCTTCGATCTCTTAATGTAGAAGCTGCCAGATCTTGGGTTATTCTGATTGGGTTTCCACAATACTCAAATTGTTTCTTTCTGGCTGCTTGCAGTATTTTCTCCTTGATCCGGGAGCTCTGGAATTTGGCAACAATATTCCTAGGAGATTTCTTTTTGGGATCTATTTGAGGAGGCGATCGATGGATTCTTTCAATTTCTATTTTGCCCTGTGGCTCTAGAATATCAGGGCAGTTCTCCTTGATAATTTCCTGAAAGATGGTATCTAGGCTCTTTTTTTGATCATGGCTTTCAGGTAGTCCAATAATTTTTAAATTATCTCTCCTGGATCTATTTTCCAGGTCAGTGGTTTTTCCAAGGAGATATTTCACATTGTCTTCCATTTTTTCATTCCTCTGGTTCTGTTTCATAATATCCTGATTTCTCATAAAGTCACTAGCTTCCACTTGCTCCAATCTAATTTTTAAAGTAGTATTTTCTTCAGTGGTCTTTTGGACCTCCTTTTCCATTTGGCTAATTCTGCCTTTCAAGGCATTCTTCTCCTCATTGGCTTTTTGGAGCTCTTTTGCCATTTGAGTTAGTCTGTTCTTTAAGGTGTTGTTTTCTTCAGTGTATTTTTCAGTATTTTTTTGGGTCTCCTTTAGCAAGTCATTGACTTGTTTTTCATGGTTTTCTCGCATCCTTCTCATTTCTCTTCCCAATTTTTCCTCTACTTCTCTAACTTGCTTTTCCAAATCCTTTTTGAGTTCTTCTATGGCCTGGGGCCAGTTCATGTTTTTCTTGGAGGCTTTTGTTGTAGGCTCTATGACTTTGTTGTCTTCTTTAGGCTGTATGTTTTGGTCTTCTTTGTCACCAAAGAAAGAATCCAAAGTCTGAGACTGAATCTGGGCGCGTTTTCGCTGCCTGGCCATATTCCCAACCAACTAACTTGAGCCTTGAGTTTTTCAGTGGGGTATGACTGCTTGTAGACTAACGAGTTCTATGTTCTACGTTTGGGGGGGAGGTGCCAGCTCTGTCAGAGCCGCACTCCTCCTTCCCCAAGGACCCCCAGTCCAGACTGGGCACAGATCTTCAGCAGGCTGTTGCACTCCTGCTCTGATCCGCCACTTAATTCCTCCCACCAGGTGGGCCTGGAGCCGGAAGTAACAACAGCTGTAGCTGCCCCACGTCCGCTGCCCCCGGGGCTGGAAGCCGAACCGCGAACTCCTTCCACTCCCGCAGCTTTTCCCACTAACCTTCTCCGCAGTCTTTGGTGTTTGTGTGTCGAGGTGTCTGGTAACTGCCGCAGCTCACATATTCAGGGCGCTAGGGCCCCCTCCGCCCGGCTGCTGGTCTGGATCGTCCACGCCGCTCAGGCTGGGCTCTGCTCCACTCCGTTCCCAGCTCCCAGCTCCGTGTGGAATAGACCTCACCCAGAGACCATCCAGGCTGTCCTGGGCTGGAGCCCTGCTTCCCTCTGCTGTTCTGTGGGTTCTGCCGTTCTAGAATTGGTTCAGAGCCATTTTTATAGGTTTTTGGAGGGACTCGGGTACGGAGCTCACTCTAGTCCGTGCTTACCAGCCGCCATCTTGGCTCCGCCTACTTCCTTATTTTACAGGTGTGGAAACTGAGGCCTCAAGAGAAGAGACTTTTCATGAATTTCTCAACTAGTAACTGGCAGAGTTGGGATTTAACTATCTCCTCTCCACCCCACCCCATGTCCCCATTGTTCTTGTTGTTGAGTTGATTACTTATATCTAACTCATTCTGACCCCATTTGGGGTTTTCTTGGCAAAGATACTGGGGTGGTTTTCCATTTCCTTCTCCAGATCATTTTTTTACCATTGAGGAAACTGAGGCAAGCAGGGTTAAGTGGTTTGTCCAGGGACATATAGCTAGTAAATGTCTGTGGCTGGATTTGAACTCAGGTCTTCCTTGACTCCAGACCCAGTATTCTATCTCCTGTACCACCTAGCTGCCATATGTATAGGTTATCTAAACTACTCCCCCATAGAATGTAAACTCCTTGAGGAGATCCTTGAGTATACATTCTCTCTGGCAGTTAGATGGCACAGTAGATAGAATTCTGGACCTGGAGTCAGGATGATCTGAGTTCAAACCCAACCTCAGGTACATAGCCGGACGACCCTAGGTAACTCAGTTAATTGCTGTCTGCCTCAGTTTCTTCAACTATACAATGGGGATCACAATAGTACCTATCTCCCAGGGTTATTGTGAGGAACAAATGGAACAGTATTTTTAAGGTGCTTACCACAGTGCCCGGCACATAGCATATATCTTTAAATGCTTATTCCTTCCTTCTCTCCCAGGAGGACAGGGCCTACCTAATTTTTGTGATTATCCACACCAAACTTAAATACAATGCTGTTGGTTTTTTAAGCATCTGTGTTCTAAAGACAGGTAAAAAACCTCCCAGTGAATTGTTATAAATCATCAAAGAAAATTAAATTTCTTAATTGTAAAGTCGTTCCATTGACCTGATTAGAGAAACTCTAACAATCCATCATTACCAGTTCCCAGTGAGTCCCAATGGGATCTAATGAAGTTGTACCTGCCACAGCACCTGGCACATGATAGGGGTTTAATAATGATTGTTAATTGATTTTATTTGAGCCTAGGAACAGAGGGAAGGAAAAAGTCACAACTGACAAAATATCTTCCCCAAAAATTATCTCTATCTAGAAACCCTCCAATTTGGAAAAGTATGCGATTTTATCTGTTAACAAAATGCAAACCTAATGACAGATCATGGAGAATGAGCTGTGGGCCCTTGGAAAATGAATGAACCCATGGTTGAAAAGACAGAGAAGAGCTTAATTCTTAAAATGACTCATGACCCTTGTCCCCAAAGTCCTTGTGGTCTCTATGGCTCCTTTTCTATTCATAATGTTGATTTTTTAAAAATCAGGAGTATTTTTATCTTGATTCCAGAGTATTTCTGCCTAGCAAATGATGCCAGATATGATAGAGGAGTGTTCCAGATGTAGTCGTTACCTGTCTTATACTGATATTTACAGGGAAACTGAAGCTACACCTCACATTCTGTCCCCAGACAGGGCCTCTAAGTTTTGATCAGTCATTTTCAGTTGTGTTAGACTCTTCATAAAGCCATTTGGGGTTTTTATGACAAAGATCTTGGAGTGGCTTGCCATTTGCTTCTCCAGCTCATCTTATAGATGAGGATACCAAAGCAAATAGGGTTAGGTGGCTTGCCCAGGATCACACAGCTAATAAGTGTCTGAGGCCAGATTTGAATTCAGGAAAATGAGTCTTCCTGACTCCAGGCCTAGAAATCTATCCACTGTGCCCCCTCGCTGTCCAGGCCTCTAAGTACTTTGAAGCTAAACCCCTGGACCATGCCCAAGATGAACTAATCTATTCCAAATTCAATTTTATAACCTTATAAAAACAAGATTCCCAATATGTTAGGCTAATTGAAAGAACCTATGCCAACTGTTGGAATTGTAAAGAGAATTCAGACAAAAGTCCACTGACTACTTAAGCTCTATGCTGATCCTTTCCCACCCCCACCCCTCACCAAAGATCCTAATACCCTCTCTGCCTCCCATTACCTTGTTCACCTTTCGCATTTATTTGTCTCTGTGCATGTTGTCTCCCAAGCAATAGAATGCAAATTCCATGGGGGTAGTGACTGTTGTTGTGTTTGTACCAAAATGCTGAGTATATAGTAGGTGCTTACCGAATTCTTATTGATTGATTAACTTACTGAGAGGCCATGAGTATACTACCCAAAGCAAAGTTTATAATAAATACATTATCCACATCTTTTTCAAAACCAAGAAGAGATCCTTGAGGCACTCCACTAGAAACTACTTTCCAAGTTAATAGGATTATAGATTTTTAGCTGAAAAAAACCTTAGAGAACAACTCCTTAGTTTTATCCAAGGGAAATATAAGATTTACAGAGGTTGAATGACTTGCCCTCCAGTCACACAATAATGACATCAAACCACTAGTAAATAAAATGTAATTGCACTTAAAAATGAAAAGAAACATCCTTAGCTGTGGGCTGTACAAAAACAGGAATGGCAAGATGCGACCCTCTGACTAAAGCTTGCCACCCCCTGCTCGAGACTGAAGAGTACCTATAGAAAACATTCCCAGGCTGTGGGAATGGTAGAACTGGAAGGAACAGTGGAGACCATTTCATCAAATTTCATTGATTTACAAATGATGGGGCTGAGACCCCAAAAGACTCTGACTTGCCCGTCCAGAAACAAAGAAAAGTTATTTTATTTCAAAACTGTCAAGCAGAAGTTTGGGACCATCCTTAGGGATTCATCTTTGAGTCAAAGTATGACACAGGGGCAACAAGGAATCAGGAATCAACGTCATGTCATCATGATCAGGTTCACCAGCTGGAAAGGTTGTCAAAGGCCAGCCAGTCCACATCCTTCATTTTACAGATGAGAGGCCCTTAGAGGTTAAGTGACTGACCCAAGGTCACACAGATAGTTAGCAACAGAGATGGTATTTGAACTTTGGTCCTTTGACTCTAAATCTATTATACTGTACTACATGTAATCTGAGGTGCACCAGGGCAGATAGGAAGGAAGGTCAGGGACATGGAAGAACAGTGAGCTTGCCAAGCCGAGGACAGAAGTGTTGGAAATCTGAGTCAAAAGGGCCCTTCAGTTTCTAGCCCATTTGCTAAATCCTCACCTAAGAAGTCAGTTCCATTAACTACACATATGTTTCAGGGCAGGAGACCAGGCTAGTTGGGATACTAAAATTCTCCCTCAAGAGTGATTTTAGAAGACTCTGTGCCTCAGTTTCCTTATCACAACCAATATGTTATGTTACACATAACATCATTACACATAATAAGCATCCAATAAATGATTGCAAATTGGTTTAGAATTAAGATTTAATAGTAGAAAGAGCATCAGATTGGAAGGAATACATCTGGGTCGTTCTGGCTCTGTTGGAAACTCAGCTGCATGATCATTTAATGTCTCTGGAACTCAGATTCCCCATCTGTAAAATGACGCAGTTAGATTAGATGCCCTGTGAGATTCATTTTAGCAATAAACCCTTGATGCTATGAAGCAATGACCTCTCTGATTCCTTTCAGCCTTAAAAATCTATTATTCTGTGATCCTAAAAGGGATAGAAGAAATCAAAGGGTTCAGGCTCATTAGGCTAGAAAAGATCAAGGCTGATACAGATCAGCAATGGAGAAGAGAGTACATAGGAGTCCTTAGGTATCTGGCTCGTGGTATCATACAGTAACTAGCATTTTAAAGATTGCGAGTCTTTACAAACATCATCTTATTTGATCCTCAAAATGATCTTGTGGGGTAGGAGCCCAAGGTCTTGTGATCCACATTTACATGTAGGGAAACTGAGGCTCGGAGAAGCTAATAGTCTTGCCCATGGTCACCCAGCTAGTATGTGTCAGAGATGAGATTTGAACCCATAACTTGCTGAGTCCAAGTCTAACACTCTGTCTACTAAGCCAGGCTGCTGTATCCTTTCTTCTCTCCTCTTCAGCTCCATGTATTAATCTTCAAAAGTCTATCATATTTACTTAACATCATAGAATTTAGAACTGGAAGGAAACATAGAGATCACCTAGCCTAACCCCTTTATTTTAGAGATGAGCTAGCTGAGGCCCAGAGGGATAGAGGGATCTGCCAGAGGTTTCACTCATAATAAGTACAAGGGCCAGGATTTAGACACAGATTCTCTAACTACAAAGTCAGGGTCTTTAAATTGCAGCACACTGCTTCTTCCATGCCCCAGAGATTTGTAGAAAACATTGACAGCAAGCTCTCCATTCTTGTTTCTTCTCATACACCAAAAGAAGATGATTCATGTGACAAATGAGAACAGATTAAGTATGAAATACCTTTTGGGATTTTGATTCTCACAAACAATAAAAGAAAAAAAGATGAAGGTGGAAGGATGTAAAAACATGTGTTGTTCACATTCTCATTCAGGTTTGGCATATGGAACATGTCCTCCTAAATTAAGGCAGAAACTCAATCAGCAGTTACTTGTCTGACACCAACTCTTCCTAGGAACGGAATTCACTGGGGCGAAAAAAGTCAAATAACCATCTTGTCTGTCACTGAATAATTCAACAAATTCATAACTTCCATGTAGAAGTGACTAACTAAATAGAATTGGGAGTTTTGAAGACAATTACTGAATGAGAGGGCAAAGAGGGGAGAACAGCCATCCTGGAATGTCGAAAATCTATTCATTCATCAAATATCTATTAGGCATCTGCTATGTGCCCAGTGCCAGTCAGTACATATCAACTCTCATTCCTGTTATTCACCCAAAGTAATTTGAATTAAAAGATGAAAGTATAGCTCAGATTTAGAGGACACTCATTAGAGGTGTCATTTATCCTGACAATATCTCTTTCCTTTCAGATGCAATTTCCAGTATTGAAGATTTAAAGTAAAAAACAGAAATCAGAAATGCATTAAATTCAGATCTTGATGAAAGCCAGTGCCAAAGAGCCAGCATTTGAATTGTTTCCCTCACAGTTCTACCCATGGGGTACATTTTAAATTGATGGCATTAGGGTAGTCACTACTGTATTTCCTCATGGTCTTGTCACTCTCCATAGTGACATCTGCCAGTGAAATGACATCTGGAAGCAGCTTCCACTTCTCATAAACCCTTAAAAATATTAAGGATTTGGGGTCATTCATTAGCATTTCCAACAGACTCATCTGCAGAATCATTCCAATTTCTGATCCCAACTGCAAACTTGGGATTCTTTTCCAAGTCTGCTGTCCTTTCAAAATTGGCTCTTTCAAAGATCATAACCATCTATGTGGTTGTCTGGGCAACTGTACTCTGTGTCACCTTCCAAACATGTTCTTCCAACAGTCAACATAGGATAGTCAATAGATGCAGAGCAAAGCAAGTAGAACCAGGAGAATAATTTCCTCAATGAATACAATAATGTAGAATAAATACCTTGAAAGACCTTGGAAATATGATCCATGAAGTGATCAAGAGTGATTTCAGAAGACTCTGTGCCTCAGTTTCCTTATCACAACCAAAGCAAAAAATGCAGCCAGGGACTTAAGGTACTTCTGACCCATGTAGGTAAGCAGATGTTTTTGCTGCCATGTGCATATAGGCACCCTTGCTGCTGGGGTTGGAGGTGGGGTGGGGACAAATCCCTTCCCTCCTCACTGGAAGGCCCAGGAAGATTTGCAAGCAACACACTCAAAAAAGAGAGGTGGGGTCTCTTTCTATTTCTCCTTATAACATATTGAGGGGGTAGATCTTATTGACTGAGTTGTAGGTCATCTTCAACACAACCCCCAAGTAAGAAGGACCAAGGGACCAATCAGCAGTCACCAGCAAAGGGCCACAGAAAAGGCCATAAGAAGGCAAATACACACATGAGTATATACAGAATGAACATAAAGAGAATAAGTATAAAGCAGTTAAGTAAAACTGACAGGGAGGGCACTAGCAAAGGGGTTGAGACAGTGCAGAACAAGAAAAGATTTCATGAATCTTGAGGAGTGATGGAACCCAATCATCTATAAGAAGAGAAAAGTTCATCAAAATTGCCAGGTCTCTATAGGTCTCATGGATTCAGGTCAATGCTCTAGGCCAGGGTATCATTAAAGACACCAAAACCACAGTAGCCTAACTGACCACCACCTCAGGAGTAATATTGTTCTCAACTATTCTCATCTACATGCTTAATAAAATTGTTGTACATCGTATTCGATGGGAGCTAAAATTTGCCAACAATTTACTGCCCTTCCTCTTATTTCTGAAGTTTTGAAGCCATTTTTTAAAAGTTCTCATTGCTACGGAGTTCTTTAACCTGCCATTGTCTAGGCAACTGTACTTTTTCAGTTAGATTTCAGTTAGTTTCTATTCAGAAGAAATATTGTTTCCCCCTTGTCTTAGAACCCTAAGTCCTAAAACTTGCTTTGAACTCCTAGAGAACTTTGATCAGGTTCTATTTTTTTTAAAATTCTTTGTCTGAACTTTGACTTTGCTTCCAAGGTTGGATCAGCATTCCTTCTGTCTCTATTATACCCTATTATTAGAGACACAAGGGTGAAAGTGATTAATATTTGGTCTTTATCAGGTACCTTTCATGGTGGAAGTTCATGGTGAAGCCTACTTGAATGTCTACCTGTTCTCTTATAAGACCCAGAGCAAACTCCCTTCCAGCAGAAGAATGTAAGCTTCTTAAGGGCCAGGACTCTTTCAGAGTTTTGTTTGTATGTCTCCAGTCCTAGTACAGTGCCTTGCATATAGTAGGTGTTTGGTAAATGATTATCTACTGAACTGAATGGAAAATCGTCCATGATTTCTGGATACTATTCCATTCTTTCTCCTCTCCTATAATGGGTGCCCTCCTCTTCCTCATCTGCAAGATTGACAACCTTCCTGAATTCTGTTGTGGAATATAATCACACACTAAGTTCATGAGATGTGCAGACAAAGCATTATTTGAGGATCAAGTGAGGAAAGATTATTCTGATTGGATGTGAGGGGGAGGAAAATTGGGGGGAAATTATGGGTTTCCTCCTTCCTTATGGACATTTTCAATTTTATTTTGAAATTTAACATATATTTTTATTTAATATATTATATAATATTTATATATTTTATATTTATATTTCCATTTATTAATGGAAAATATTTGATAAAATACACATCCATATACAGAAAACTAGGAATCCTGGGCACCTGGGTCAAATTCAGTGGGAGGGAATATGGACATATATCCAGAGAGCCCAGTTTGTTTCCCAGAGAAAGTTGGTGGGAGCTGGGCATGGGTATGCTGGTAAACGTTTAGCCATCAGCCTTCCAAAAAAATTTGCAAGATTCACTTTGAAATTTAATCTACATTATTGACATTTTCCTAAGTCTATACAATCAGCAGAACAATAAATCAAGCTCTGATTTGTAATGTTTGTGAATTTCCCAGGTGAATTCACAGGGGTAGTTAGGTAATGCATTGGATAGAGTGCTAGGCCTGGAGTTAGGAAGTGAGTCTTCCTGAGTTCAACTCTGGCCTCAGACACTTACTAGCTGTGGAACCCTAGGCAAGCCACTTAACCTTGTTTACCTCAGTTTCTTCATCTATGAAATGAGCTGGAGAAGGAAATGGCAAACTACTCCAGTGTCTTTGCCAAGGAAACCCCAAATGGGGTCATGAAGAGTTGAACATAACTGAAATGAGTGAGCAACAAAAATATCCACTGAAAATTTAGCAATCTAGCAAATAGGAGCCAGTCCAGCATATCCTCGGAGCCGAGTAAACTGAAGGAAAGAGACACACATCCCTGGAAGAGATCATCTGCTACTATAGTCAGAAGTGGAAGGAGGACCAGTTATCACCCCTTCCTTGGAAACAACTTTCCTCCCTAACCCCATCTCACCCCTCCTCCAATTTTTACCATGCCCCCCCAATTCAGCTTGGTAGAACCTTCTAGAACTTAGACTATTAGATTATAAATTTAGAATTGGAATGGATCTTTGAGCTTATCTAGTCCATACAGGTGAGGTCCAGAGAAATTTTGACTCCCTAAAGTCATACGGAGAGTAAATGGCAAAACAGAATTCAAACCCTAGGTCTCTGACTCCATATCCATACTTGATAAAGATAATAGAAAAATCAAAGAATGACAGACCTAATGATCACAAAAAATATTCTTGTGATGTAGATATTGCCTAAGAACATTATTGCAGATAAGTCACATCCATGTAAACCAAATGGAAAAATGATGGACAGAAAAGCTTAATGAGGGTCAATTGCTATAGAATTCTGGCCCTGGGTGAATTCAGCTTGGGAAGGAAGAGTCATTTTCTTTTGCTTTCAAGCTTTCAAACTAAAAAACACCTTCGAGGTCATCTCATCCAGCACCCTCACTGATTTCCTTATTTCATTAGATAGAAACCAGAGAGTTACAATGTCAGTAGTCATTCCCATACAATTCTGTCCTGGAGGTTTTCAGAGGTCTGGAAGTAATCTCTTCATATCAAACACAGCTGGAATCTCTACCATCTGAATTACCCCAGGCAGTATATTTCTTAGCACATGTAATCAGTGGCCAGGTCCTACTGATTCTACCTTGACAACAACTCTTCCTTTCACCCCCTGCTCTCTGTTCCCATTATTACCTCTCTGACTTCAGTTTCCTCATCTCTACAGAAGGCTGAATTTCAGAATAATAGGATTTCAGGATTGCAAAAGACCTCAGTGGCCATCTAGTCAAACTGATACCCAAAGGAATCCGCCTTATAACGTGCCTGGAAGCTCTGACTCTCTTAATGCAGTCAAAGATGTTACAGTTTTAGTGGCTATTACATCACACTCCTGACTCACATGGAACTTGTGACCCACTCAGAGTCCCAGATTTATTTCAGACAAAGTGTTATCTAACCATGCCTCCACCATTCATTATTACTGAAGTTGATTTTTTCAACTTAATTATAAGTCTTTAGTGATTCACCCTGAACACAATACATCCCCCATTTACCTGAAATGATAAGAGTAGCCTTATATAAGATGCTTTGAAATTTGCAGAGCACCTTACTGTCTTTCATCCTTCATAACCACTTTGGGAGGTGAGTACTAATGGCAAACCGAGACTCAGAGAAACTGGGATCATAGAGCTAAGTGAGTAGGATCCAAACCCAAGTCTCCTGACTCTATTCATTGAACAACATTGGAATCATAAATGCCCAAGTTGGGCTATTGTTTTTCAATATGCAACTCAGGGCTATCTGAAATCACTGTAAGGCAGGTGGGGATTTGTTCCCAGTCAGTCAGCCAATCAGTAGTCCATTAATTCAAATTTCCTTGCTGAGGATGGAACTAAAGCATTTTTACTTGGGACTAGGAAGTGCAAGACCATAACATGTCCTTTCATTTTGAAAGAAATGGGTGATAAAGGTCTCACAGAAGAACATTTGGGTACCATGAGGTCCCTGGGTTGTTGATGGTGAGAGGAGCTAGAGAGAAGGCTTGAGATTTCCATTTATCATTATCAATTTTTATGACTGGAAAAGACCTTAGCACCACCTGACCCAAACCTCTCACTTTGCAGATGTAGAAACTGGGGTCCAGAGAGGACTATCTATTTAAAAATTGATTTATTTGCTTTTGTTGTCTCTTCCTCCCACTGCTTCACCCCAACTAAACAATTTAAAAAATACTTTCACAACAAATCCATATGCTGTGTAATTATAATTAATAATCTTATCCCTCAGGGAAGTGATGAGGAAATAAATGTACCTTCCTCCTTTCCTTGAAGGAGAAGGGAATCATGGGTGCAGAATGTGTCATAGATTGGCAATATGAGAAATAGTCAGTTGGTATACTTTTTAATCTTTGTATATCTCTAGTGTCTTGCTTGTTGTTGTTGAGTCATCTTCATTCATATCTGATTCTTCATGATCCCATTTGGGGTTTTCTTGGCAAAGATGCTGGAATAGTTTGACATTTCCTTCTTCATTTTACAGATGAGGAAACTGAGGCAAACAAGGTAAAGTGACTTAGCCAAGGTCACACAGCTAGTAAGTGTCTGAGACCACATTTGAACTCAGGTCTTCCTGACTCCAGGTCCCATTCTGTAAACACTAGCAACCTCTCAATAATAATCAGTCTGAAAAGTAGTCATCCTGACTTTTGTCCTGCCACTGGACTTCAATGACTCTGGAAGAGAGAGTGAGGCTAACTACTTTGTACAATTCTGCCTCACTTAGATCCAGTTCGTGCTTGAGTCATGACATTGCCCCATGATGTCATCTGTCCTCTTCAAAACAAAGGACAAACAACAAATAGGTAGCCTCAGAATGGAAGAGAGGAGAATGAAATTCCATGACCATTGGCAGCAGCTGCTGCCTTCCTGTCACACAGATCCACTATTATGACTCACTGATCGATGTAATAATAACAAGGGTTGAATGCCCATGTCTGGGTTGCCTTACTATTCATCGGATCATAAGTAAAGAGCTTGAAAGGACCACAGAGGTCATCTAGTCCAGCCCTTTATTTTATAGATGAATAAAGTGAACCTCAGGGAAGATAAATCATTGCCCAAGGTCACACTGAAAAAGAATTAGAGGCAATGTTTGAATCCAGATCCTCTGACTCCAAAGCCAATGATTTTACTAGTTTTACTGTATGACACTGCCCCCCCCCCCGCCTGCTTCAATCCCATTCATTCCAACTGTAAGAACAAAGATTTCTTTCTATCCCCCAGAGTACCACCACATCGCTTTGCACATAGTGGACATCTCTTCATCCACCTTTGCCCCCTGGTTTCCTTCAAGTCTTGCCTAAAACCCCACCTTCTAGAGGAAGCCTTTTCCAATCTTCCTAAATCCTAGTGCCTTCTCTAAGATTTTTCCAATTTATCCTATATAGTTTATTCATAGTCATTTGCACATTGTCTCCTCGTTTGTGAGCTCCTTGAGAGCAAGAACTGTCTTTTACTTTTCTTTGTATCCCCGGTGCTTAGCACAGTGCCTGGCATACAGTAGATGCTTTTAAAAATGTTTATTGACCATGGAATAAATGAGTAAATAGGTGAATGTAACAATAATTGATTTCATAAATTATTTGTTCAAATGAATCTGCTAAGTATAAGATGGAGCACTCTTTTAAAAAAAGATAAGGTTCATTTCATGCATCGCAAATTCAAAGATCTATATCTGATAAAGAAAAGAGAATATTTATGTTTGATTTGAAAATGAAAATTTCCAAGAACTGTCTTAAACCAGATCAATTTCCTCATAATTTGGAAGACTGCCGTAGATAAGGATTTGAGAGAAAGAAAGAGAATATTTATCATTTTATTGAACAGGCAGAATTTCTCAACATGTTCAGTTTCTGAATGCTGTTTTGAACCACAAAAAATAAGAAATAGGTCTTGATGGTAGTACATATCAGTTTTGACAGACTGGGCCTGAAAGGGAAGAAAACTAATAGGGATCTAAAGCCTGAAATCAGGGCAGGCAACTTGTGTGAAGCAAGAGGCAAGGTAACAAGGAAAAAAGCCAGTAACTTCCCATCAAGATTTCTGCTTTAGAGTTTCACAGGCTCATGGTGTTAGATTTAGACCCAGAAACAGAGATGGGCTAGAGCCAGTTGACTCACCAGAGTCAACTCTTACATTTTCAATGTGAATATTTATGCCTTGGAAATCGACAAATGCTACAAATCAGAGCTTTGTTGATTGTCTAGACTTAAGAAAATGATGAAGGAAAAGTTAATGATGAAGATTAAAGTTAAAAGTATGTAATGCATCCCTTTTTCTTCAGAGACTTAGATGCTAAAACTAGCATACTCCTGGGTAGAAGGAGCCTTGAAAGTCATTTCTAGGGTTCTTCAACATGTGGTGTATGAACTTGTTTTTTTTTAATTATTTTGGTAACTATATTTCACTACAATTGGTTTCCTTTGCAACCCTATGTATTCATTTTAAGAATTTATATACATTATTCTGAGAAAAGGGTCTATAGACTTCACCAGACTGTCAAAGGGGTCTATAATACAAAAAGTTTAAGGACTCCTGATTTAGACAACTCCTTCATTTTAAAAATGAGGAAACTGAGTCTCAAAGAATTGAAGTGACTTGCCCAATATCATACAGTAAGTGTCAGAATCATCTGAGAACTGATCTGTTACTTACCAATTAAAGCTTTAAGTCATCCCAGGCCCCCTACAATCTTATAACATCCCATCTTCTCAGTCTTCTATCTCTATGCCCTCTTAAGTCTAGTAGATATTGATTAAAGTAGGCATGTCTCAGGAAACATTTTATTGGACTTTACTACATTAAGCTATATGTATATCAAAACACACCCACCAACCTCTAGTTGTTCTGTGCATCCATCATTAACATATACTTGGCAATCACTCTGTCAATTTCAATCAACAAAATGGAAATCAAGGCAAAATTAAATGTAGGCCTCAGTTTTCCCATTTGTGAAATGAGAGCAGATGGATTGAACTAGATAGACTCCAAGGTATCTTCCAGAAAAAAAAATCCCATGGAAAAAGTTCTTCATGAAAGAAAAAAAAAGTGTTAATAAATTGGCCTTGCCCTTTTTGGTACTATCACTATCTGAGTTCACATTACAGGCACACGGAAAACAAGGCATTTAGGGTCGTTAGAGGCAGCTGGGTGGCGTGGAAGATGGAATGATATAACTGGAGTCAGGAAGACCTGAGTTCAAATCCCAGCTCAGATACTTAACTAATTGTGTGACTCATTTGGTCAATTCACTTAAACTGTCTGCCTCAGCTTCCTAATTTGTAAATTGGAAATAATAATTGCAACTTGTTCTAGGGTTCTTGTAAGGATGGAAAGAGATGATGCTTGTAAAGAGTTTTATAAACCTTAAAGTATTACAAAGATACTAGCTGTTATTGTCATTTTTCCCTTTAAAAAAGCCCAATACCCTCACCCCCAAAAGGTCTACCTCACTAGACCTTTGGCCCTATCTTAGTTCCTTTTCTAAGCACTCCAAGGACTACTTAGTCCCACATCACATCCACAGCTGAAGATAGAAGCTGCAAGAGGAAGCATGGCATAGCAGATAGAACTCCAGACTTGGAGTCAGGAAAATCTGGATTTCAATCTTACTTCTGACAATTATTAGTTGACTGACTATAAAGGACCTTTTTACCTATCAGACCTTCAGTCTCTTCATTGGTAAAATAGGGATGATAATACATGTAACAGCCTCATAGAGTTGTTGTGAGGTTCATGTGAGAGAATGTGTAAAGTGGGTTTTACAACCTTTAAAGGACTATACAAATGACTAAGGACAGCTTGGTGGCACCGTGGATAGAGCTGGAATCAGGAAGACCCATCTTCCTGAGTTCAAATGCCATCTCAGATACTTACTAGCTGTGTGACCATGAGCAAGTCACTTAACCTGGCTTGCCTCAGTTCCTCATCTATAAAAATGAGCTGGAGAAGGAAATGGTGAACCATTCCAATATATTTGCCAAGAAAACCCCAAATGGGGTCACAAAGAATGGAACATGACTGAGACAACCCAACAAAACAAATGACTAATGATCTGTTCACTGGTAATGTTAAGTTGGAGCTGGGCCAATAATGCTGGGAAGAAAGCTGGGCAGGATATTGAGATAGTGCTGGCTTCTCCCTTAATGAGGAGCTCTTCTGAGATATGGGAATGTGAAGTAGAGACCTTCAGGAGGACAGACCATGATCATCATGACAGCATATTGAACCTCCCAAACTGGTTCAGCCCAATTTTTTCTATTTCAGATAAAAGAACCATAATCTGAGATAACCTGTAGAAATGTTCTTCATTCAAATTGATTGCTGCTCATTCTAACCCAGGTCACTAAGATCTCTGCCACTAGGTCTTATATTTGCCAGTGTTTATGTTTGCCAAAAGTTCTCCAGCATTTTATCATGATCTACTGCTGCTTTTTACAAACATTTTTAAACTGTTGCTTTGTCTAGGTTGAATTTTATTGGTTGTTGGAGGGCCGGGGGAGGGATATGAGTTCAGTTATGCTTCTTGATCATCTGTGGAATCTCTGTCTTAATGCCTCATAATTCACAATTTCCTTTGGTCCTTTCAGGACCAAAAAGTTTTGGGTCCCTTCCCCTCACAAAAACACCTCTAAACAGATAGGGAAAATGCATCACATTAAATCCTAATGAAGAAATAGAAGGGAAAAAAATTATGGTGAGTAAATTTTGCAGACCAGGTCATGATAAGGAAATAGAAAGAAAGGTCTATGGACAGTGGGGACAGAGTCTGGCCAGTGATGCATCACAAAAATCACTCTGGCACAGAGAGAGGCTGTACATAGGGTAAGATGAGGTCCCAAAACCAGGAGCTAAACCTTGTATAGAAATAGTTGCCAACTGGAAGCCCCGTCACTATACTTTCTGAGCCATAAATCCAGGGTAAACTGAGGATGGTACCTGTACTTAAGAGCAGTGCTCTTAATGAGCAATCTTGAGCCCTAGGGTGTGTACTGAGCTTGGAACAAATTTAAAAGGAAGCAGCAGCTATGTGATTCAGACCCCAGAAGTACAGCATGGTCTCAGTTCTGGCTTTTAGCCTGGTCTGAAGCCTTTAGAGTAATAATCAGAGAGTAATCCGAGACTAAAGAGCATCTTGCAACTCAGTCACTTTGAATCAGCAGAACTTTCAAACTAGCTGATAGTGGCTGAGCCCAGCAGTAGTCTATGGAAACTGTAAGGAGGGCAAGCATACAGGTGGATTGCACAGATCCAAACCTAAGTCAAGGATTTCAGAGCTTAGACCAAGGAGGCAGCAACAGATTTTATCCTGTATCAGACTACTTTGGGAGCACTAAAAGTTTGCAGGTTCCCAGCCTAAGCTGTCCCTGAGATCTAAGAACAATAAAATGCCCAATATCCCCAAGAACACAGTAGCAGAACCAACTCAGACATTTGCTCCGGAAGTATGTAGTCTGGCCTTAACATAAAATGTGAATTCAGGAAGTGGGATGGAAGAATGAGTGAACAAACAAAAATAATTCCACCACAAAAAGTTATCATGGTGACAGAGACCCTCAAGACATAGACCAAGAAGAAGAGAATGATTACAAAACAGCTACAAACAAAGCCTCAAAGGAAAATATAGCTTGGACACAACTACATTCCTGGAAGAGATGAAGTTAAATACAATAGAGTTGAAAATGATAAAGGAATTAATAATGTTTTTAGAAATAAAATGAAAACTGAAGAAAAAAGATTTGGAAAAGGAATTAACAGACCCCTTCCAAATCTAAATCTATGATCCTATAATTTTTTAAGTATAAAATCAAAATTAATGGTGATTTAAAGGGCATTGAGAGACATATGGTTGATGTAAGTAGTCCAATAATAATGTATACATGAAGTAGCATAAGACACATCCAAGAAATGTGTGATCAGAAAAGTAGGTGGACCAGTTATGTAGTGAGAGCAAGGCCTAGAGAAAGGTTTCTAGTACCTTGGACAGATCCTCTATGGGAGTTTGGGGGGAATCTTAAACACAAATCACAACTTAGAATGAGAAGCGTCACAACTCACCATTGGAGGTTACCAGGATCACAGATTTAGAGCTGGAAGGGACTTTCGAGAACATCTAGTTCAAGCCTTTCATTTTACAACAAAGAACTGAAGCTCAGAAAAGCTAAATGACATGCTCAAAGTCACACAAGTGCTAAATGTCAGGATTTGAACCCATGTTTCCCAAATCCAAACCTGGCACTCTTTCCACTATGTCATGTTCACATTAAAGTATTGAAGCATAGATGAAAAACCTGAAGTTTAAAGAGTTTAAGTTACTTGCCCATCATCATATATCTGGTAAGTGACAGAGCCAGGATTCAAACACAAATCTTGATTCCAAGTACAATACTGACCAACTACACAGCATGACCTTGCTGCACCCCTCAAGATTTAGTCATACTATGTGGTAGGAGCTACTGAACAAAAAAATCTTCACCATTGTTCCCATCAAGCAAGAATATTGATCGCCTTGGAATTTCCTACATTGGAGAGAGGTCCCCAGAGTTAGTACATCCCATTGGGTGTCTTCCTACCGTGTGAGCTTATTCCTGTGAATAAGAAAGATCTTGAAACAAATTTCTAAATTATTCATACTTTTATCAATTTCAGTCATAATAAACTAAATAGCTGAGTGATGAGACACTGGAAAAAATGAAAGATTCAGCTTGATCCTCTAACTGATAGATAACAGGTTAGACCATTGTAAGAAGCCACACTGAATAGCTCAGGTTCCACATGGGAATGAAATGAGACACTCGTAGTCCATTTAAAGGTGAACAAAAAGGGGCTTATTGAGTCACAGTAAAGGGAGAACATTCAGGGAAAGGAAAGGATATTCATTAAGTATAAAGCACTGATTCAACTGAGTACGTCTTCCCAATATTGTTCACGCCACTGGGCTGCAGTCAGAATGCTAAGGAAGGAACTCTGGTCTTTTGTGTCCAGAGAGTTTTTGTACTCAGGTGATTAGGAGTTATATTCTAAGGTCTGAGCCTTAGAACTTTGGACCGAATAAATCCTGAGTATAGTTTCAACACCTTTTAAGGAACAATTAACATTGCCTGAATGGGACATGGACTTAGACTATTTCACCCCCTACAGCTATCTTAAATTTACAAATGGAAAGCCTCTTAAATCTATATGGAGAAGAGGGAAGAAATAAAAGAGAACTCATTTTCTTCCATAACAAGAGGAAGCAGATCTCTAAGGACCCCTTGTTCCTCAATCCTAAAGAATACATAGGGACTTGTGGATACCAGCTGTCAATTCTATAGGAAATGGAGTTATAAGAACCCTTTAGATGGACAGTGCGCAGCAATTCCCACCCCAGAGCTGAGATTAGGGTGCTTTTGTGTTCTGTTAGATCATGTTAGAATTGTGATAACTTGGGTTAGAATATGGCAACCTGAGTTAGAATTGTGGGAGTTGGTAGCAACAATTCCTTACCTTAGCTCATTCATCCCCACCCAATGTTTTAAAAAATAGGAATATCTGAAGTCTATATACTTAGCAGTCTGCCATGCTAACTGACCCAGGAAAATAATGAGATTGAGACAGTAAAATATTAGTCATGATGAGAAATAAAAAATGAGACAATGAAACAATATCAGCACACCATACCTAAATGGGTAATTCCATTGCATTCCCCCAGTCTACTCCCATCATAGTTCAGGAAATAGACTTACTCCACAGATTTGTGGCCCATGGCTATTTTACCAAGAAGAAGGCAAGAGTAGAAAAGAACTTCTCTCCCTAAGCTCCATACATACTCATGACTTTCTCCCTCTTTAGGCAAGGTGGATGTGGGAAACTGAATACATGTTGGTTGGCTCCACTCCAAGGAGCTGCCAACCATATTGAATTTAGGCTGTGTGGAGGTCCCAAGAAGGTTTCTCTCCCCTCTGCATTCACAGAATAGACACTTCCCAGCTTCAAAGGAGAATAACTCACATCCTTCCTGGAGATGGTGGATTAAAGTTATAGCCATTTCATGTCCAGTCTTAAGCCAACACCCTACCTCCTAGTCTGACCTTTTTAAAAAGAGTTTTCCACCTTTGTTAGAGAAAAATCCAAATGTGTTTACATGCAATTGATGATCAACATGTGTGTCTTGTGAATAGAGAATTGTTTCCTCCATCTGTGTACCCTAAACAGTTTTTTTTTTCCTGCAGACAAAGGCCCTTGGTGGGGGATTCATGTTCTAGATGGTACAGTCATAGCAAGTACTGGTGAATTTTCCAAAGGCAATAATCTTGGGTTAATAAGAGCCCAAATGAGGATATAGATTTATATTTATATATCCTTTGTCATCTCCCTCAGCCCCTAAATGTCATTTTAGTAAGCCAAAGAATGGGACAATTCATAAGCTCTGCTCTGTAGAGAAAGCTCAAGAGCTCAACTGGAACATAAAAAAATATAAGACATTCAACTCAACTATACTGCAAAGTCACATAACAGAGCAAAGCAGGCTGACATGTTGACTTTCATAGGCAAGGATGTGACATAAACAGTGCTCAAGGCCCCACCCAAATGGCCTTTCTGTGTTTCCAGCAATACAATAAAGAAGGCATCTTAGTAAGATTGTTTTGAACACTTCAAGGGAAATGGCACATGGAAAAATGCAAAATTAAGACCCAGGAAGCTGTCTCCTCCTACTTAATAAAAGAGTACTGATTTCGTAGCCAGAGAACCTGGGTTCAAATCCCACTTCAGAAACCTACTAGCTATGTGATGCTGGGAAAGTTATGTCATATCCTTGAGCCTCAGTTTCCTCATCTGTAAAAGGAGGGGGTTGGACCAGGTAATATCTGAAGTCCCTTATAGCTCTATATCTATAATGCTGTGAACAAGTCTTCGTTGCGTCTTTGTGGAGGCAACCCCGGCTTGTAGAAGGGCGTGTCAGTATGATATAACTTCTGTCAGGTGTTACCAAATTGTAAAGGCTTTGAATAATCCTGATGTTGTCCAGAGCCCAGGCTACCTAAGTAGAAATGAGGTTATCCCTGAAAGGTTGGCCACCAGGTGACAAATGTTCTGCATACAATAACTCATGAAGCTATCTACTAAGCCACGGAGGGATTGCAAGCTGCAGTAGAGGAATAGGAGTTATACCAAAGAAACTCACATACTTTTTGAAACACTGAAGTACCTAGAAAATGGAAAGAAGAGAATCTCCCCCTTTCAGGATAGGGCCTCAAACAATCAACAAGGATTCAATTTGGGTCCCTTATCAATAGGATAGGACTCGTCCAGAAGAAAACTGTGGATTTTCCCAGTGGCCTTTGGAGAAGCCTACAATCTTCTAAATAGCTGAGAGTGACTAACAATGACCTGATACTACGAACAATTTCCTCCAATGACCTCCTTGTCTTAGGAGAAATTGTCTGGTCTGCCACCATTCTCCCTTTTGGGAGCATTCAGTTCTTAGAATCATAAATTTTGACCTGGAAGAAACCTTCAAAGTCAT